>NC_092360.1:14945168-15060374 GCF_030848805.1 Temnothorax longispinosus | reverse complement strand
ATAGTAGGGGAGCCTAATGGGGGATTTGGTGATTTACTCGAGCGCGACAGATTAACATATAGGGGGATACCTTGCACCCCTGTTGAGTACCTCCACTATATATAAGCCCTTAATATAGGATCGCGCGTCTAGGGCAGCCGATCAGAATAGTAAAAAAAAATCGATCGTTAGAAATACTCGAGCGCGTCAGATTAAGGTAAGGTGGGTTAATAACATGCAGACAAGTGTGCATTTCAATAATCTGACGATTTGAGCGTGACGTAAGGGAGTGGGGAGAGTCACAAACTTGCAAAAAAAAAACGTCACCTTGACATTCTCGAGCGCGGTCGAAATTTTTTTTTATTTTGAAGGAAATAATTTAAGAATAACGGGAAAAATATAATCTGCCGATTTCCACAAGCCGAAGTAGCACAAATCGTCAGAAAAGTTTAGTGCGTGCAGCTGCAGTGAAGCAGAAGATGTGGAAAGAAGCTACGATTATAAAAAAAAAATTAATTTTTTTCACATAAAAAATATCTATCACACTTCAAATTCGCCTTTTCTTATTCAGAAATTCTTTTTCTAGCATTCTTTAAGTCCTTTAAAGTCCTTCTGTACCATTTAAAAATTACCAAATTGCGGCGACGAAATTAAGTATTCCTATTTAATTAATAATTATTTCAAATTTTTTTTCTCATTTGCACTACTTTTAGCTTTAATTTGCGTTTTGGTTCATTAAGCTTCGTCAATTTGTTCGTGAGTTATGATTTTTTAAGTAAAAAACGAGTCGTAACGTGTGTTTGTCAAATATAATTGTTGTAAAAAAATATTTAAATAAATGATTTCCAAATGTTCTTTACATTGATTTTTAGTCGAAGGTACAAAGATATTATAATAATTTTTGGGGAATTTTTCAAAGCTATTAACATTATAAAAACACGTGAAACTCGAAAGTGCATGGTTGGAGGATTATTGGGGCGAAAAAAAAACGTTGGAGTGAATAGGGTTATAATTGAAAGAAATAGATTTTTTTATTTGCATTCTATTTTCCATGCATTTTACTTGTCACACTTAGTAATTTAAAAAAAAATTTTTTTTTTCAATTTGTCAGATTAAAGAAAATCCCTCCAAATAATCGTCAGATTATGGGTCAGCGCGACTAGGACATCAAGCTGAATCACCTGTATAATAATCTGACGCGCTCGAGTATTTCAAAATGGCGATTTTTTTTGCATTATCAAGAAGCCGCCATGAGCTTGCGTCATGTCCGAATCGTCAGTCTTTTGAATGGGAGCTTCTTTCGGGTTCACTTAACATCCCCTCCGAATATCTGACGCGCTCGAATAAATTTCTTTTTCCCGTTTTTAACCGTTCCGTACAGCCACCCTCACCATGCAAACCGGCAGATTAACATACCTCCAATATCAGAGACACGTGGGGCATATACACTATCAATATCTGACGCGCTCGAATATTTTCATGTGAACTATTTTTTTTTACATTTTTGAAAACCTGTAGACGCTTCCCCCACCGGGAAAGGGTATTATATAACCTTTTTTTCTTTCTACCATCTAATCTTCAAAATCCAATAGGTTCCTACGACGCTCGAGTAAATCGCCATTTAGCCCTCTGGGCTCCCCTACTATAAAGGAAGACTTGGTAAAAACGCTTCTAGCTAGGAAGAAACAGTGGTGTGTATGCCCTCTGAAGAATATAAGGCCGGTCGGTGAGCCGATGGGCGTCTATGCGCCAAGGAAGTCGGGGGGCGAATGTGCACCACTGCCGATGGCGTCCCTGCGCCTTGGAGTCGACGAGCGACTGTGAGTCATTGCCGAGGGTGTCCGTGCGCCTTAGATTAGGCGAGCGTCCGAGCACTACTGCCGGCGGCGTCTGGCGCCCGAGGAAATCTGCATCGTTCTTAAGGTCGCGCAGGATTTCCGGTTGTAGCAGGTTGGCCTGCCAGAGCCGAGGGCATTGAGGCAGGCAACCACTTGAGTGATAGATACTCTTCTTGTTAACAGCAAAAGATACATACCAAGAGCTGTAGAGAGATGTCGCCGACGTTAATGGGCATAGGCCACTGTAACGGAGAAGGCGAGACAGAAGAAAAAAATCGGTTATGCCCTCTCTTTGCCACGGGATGTGGGTCGACAAGAGGACATACCTGGTACGTCGCCGACGTTAATGGGCACTGGCCACTGCAACGGAAAAGGCAAAGCAGAAGGGAACAGTCGGTTATGTCCTCTCTTTGCCACGGAATGTGGGTCGACAAGAGGACATACCTGGTATAACGCCCCGGCCGCTTATGCGACCGTCTGTCCTTCAGTGCTTGCTAATTTCTCGAAGGCAGGTGTTGCCTGGAGACCAAAATTAAAACCTCGTATACGGGCGAAGCGCCCCGTTGCGGGCGACCTAACCTCTTGGGCAGGGTCTTGGAGGTTATGCGTCAGTCCGGTAGGCGATAAGTCTACAAGTATGCTCAGGAATCTGAGAACAGCTGTTCCTGGAAAAAGAGCCTCGAGCGGGTGAGTCCCTCGATGTCTGCTTGCTGTCCGCAAAATGACTGCACGATGTATCCCTTACGTCGCAAGAAATCTCGGGATCGTCTCACGGGAGAATAGGCTTGCAAAACGGTGCTTACGATAAATTATGTCTCCTCTCGAGTGTTTCGAGGGAGAGCTACCCTTTCGATCCTTATGTTCGGCATCCAAAACGATGAAAATCCTGAAGATAGGAAAAGTGCGTGTTGACTGGACAAACGAACAGAACACAATAAAGAACGGGCGCGCGCGGCGCCCAGAGGCGCGGGCCGCGCGGAGGGCGCTGAAAAGGCGCAGGCGCGCGCTTGCTTTTTGCATTTTAGGGCAATGCTTTAAACGCTGTTGTCTAGGCGCATGCAGGAGCACGACTACATAATTATTCCATCCGGACGAGACAATATGGCATAATCACATAATTGCAAGCAAATTTATTTTTTACTTGGGAAAAGGGGTTGTAGTTTCAAATATCAAGTGAATCATATTTTATCTAATAAAATCTGATCGTTCCCTATTGAAATAGGTTACATGATAGTTATTTCATATAAAAATTTCCAATATTTACTTTTCTTTAGTGATGGAAAAAAATTGTTCAAAAATAGACTTTTGTAATATTGACTTCCTATTTTAATTTATATTATTATTTTAAGACACAAAATTTTAGATTTTTTGTAACTTCATAAAGAGTTATTATAAGAAAATTAGGTTTTTTATTAGATAACTACTTTCGTAAATTTTCGCAAGAAAATTAGAACAATGGCTATTTTGTACTGTACATATTTAACAATTCATTGGATTAATGTAAAAGTTTAATAATTATCTGTTTAGATTAGATAAAATCTTCTATATAAAGTAACAGATTAATGCTCTCTGTATCAAAGAGTTAAAATATTCCACGTTCGTGGAATATTTCCAAGAAACGAGTAATATCTCTGCGATATCATATAATTGACTTTCCTCGTTGTCACTTTTTGAAAGGAAATAGTGAAATAGCTAGACACGACGAAAATTAACCACGAAGCCAGGTATGTAAAAATAGTGGCTATCTGTTTTCTGCTATATTTTCGGTAGGGAACATTTAATACCGTGGGCCATTTTGATTGGTTAGATTACAACAAAAAAGAAGCATCGAGAGAGAGAGAGAGAGAGAGAGAGAGAGAGAGATATTTTAGAATACAAAAGATGAGAGTAATACTCCGCAGAAATATATTTTATATCCTAATGAAGGTTCGTAAATAAATAATCGGAGGACACAAAGAGGAAGAAGAAGAATGGCAAAAAGCTAATCCTCCGAATTCAGTGTCTGTGAAGTTGGCATATCATTTTCCAGCAGATCAAAAATAAAAGGCAGTTCTTGTCGCATGCAGTCGAGTTCTATAGTTCCTGATAAAACAGTTCGAAAAATGATCTGCTAACTAGCAGATCATAGTCAAAAATAAAAGGTTTTGTCTGTTGATTTTTCCTGATACTTTTAATAATATTCTGTCGATTTTGCAAAAAAAGTCCATTGAAAAAATTATCTGCTAATTTTCCAAAATCTCGGAGTTCCGGTTTATTTAAAATATTTTTCGAATAGTTCTGAGCATACTGAAGCATTTTCTAAAAAGTTCTCGACATTAGCAATGTTGTACGATTGTTTAAAAAATTAATACCGCCCAAAAACCGAGTACTTAGAGAGAATAGTGTGATATGCTGTACGAAATGTCGCAGTTCCGGTTTATCTAAAATATTTCTCGAATAGTTCTGAACATACTAAAGCATTTTCCAAAGAGTTCCCGACCCTGGCAATGTCGTATGATTGTTTAAAAAATTAACACCGCTCGAAACCGAGTATTTAGAGAGAATAGGGTGATATGCTGTACGAAATGTCGCAGTTCCGGTTTATCTAAAATATTTCTCGAATAGTTCTGAACATACTAAAGCATTTTCCAAAGAGTTCCCGACCCTGGCAATGTCGTATGATTGTTTAAAAAATTAATACCGCTCGAAAACCGAGTATTTAGAGAGAATAGGGTAATATGCTGTACAAAATGTCGCAGTTCCGGTTTATCTAAAATATTTCTCGAATAGTTCTGAACATACTGAAGCATTTTCCAAAGAGTTCCCGACCCTGGCAATGTCGTATGATTGTTTAAAAAATTAATACCGTTCGAAAACCGAATATTTAGAGAAAATAGGGTGATATGCTGTACGAAATATCGCAGTTCCGGTTTATCTAAAATATTTCTCGAATAGTTCTGAACATACTAAAGCATTTTCCAAAGAGTTCCCGACCTTGGCAATGTCGTATGATTGTTTAAAAATTAATACCGTTCGAAAACCGAATATTTAGAGAAAATAGGGTGATATGCTGTACGAAATATCGCAGTTCCGGTTTATCTAAAATATTTCTCGAATAGTTCTGAACATACTAAAGCATTTTCCAAAGAGTTCCCGACCCTGGCAATGTCGTATGATTGTTTAAAAAATTAATACCGCTCGAAAACCGAGTATTTAGAGAGAATAGGGTAATATGCTGTACAAAATGTCGCAGTTCCGGTTTATCTAAAATATTTCTCGAATAGTTCTGAACATACTGAAGCATTTTCCAAAGAGTTCCCGACCCTGGCAATGTCGTATGATTGTTTAAAAAATGAATACCGCTTGAAAACCGAGTATTTAGAGAGAATAGGGTGATATGCTGTACGAAATGTCGCAGTTCCGGTTTATCTAAAATATTTCCCGAATAATTCTGAACATACTAAAGCATTTTCTAAAAAGTTCCCGACATTAGCAATGTTGTACGATTGTTTAAAAAATTAATACCGCCCAAAAACCGAGTACTTAGAGAGAATAGTGTGATATGCTGTACAAAATGTCGCAGTTCCGGTTTATCTAAAATATTTTTCGAATAGTTCTGAACATACTAAAGCATTTTCTAAAAAGTTCCCGACCCTGGCAATGATTGTTTTCAAGCGGTATTAGTTTTTTAAACAATCATACGACATTGCCAGGGTCGGGAACTCTTTGGAAAATGCTTTAGTATGTTCAGAACTATTCGAGAAATATTTTAGATAAACCGGAACTGCGACATTTCGTACAGCATATCACCCTATTCTCTCTAAATACTCGGTTTTCGAGCGGTATTAATTTTTTAAACAATCATACGACATTGCCAGGGTCGGGAACTCTTTGGAAAATGCTTTAGTATGTTCAGAACTATTCGAGAAATATTTTAGATAAACCGGAACTGCGACATTTCGTACAGCATATCACCCTATTCTCTCTAAATACTCGGTTTTCGAGCGGTATTAATTTTTTAAACAATCATACGACATTGCCAGGGTTGGGAACTCTTTATAAAATGCTTTAGTATGTTCAGAACTATTCGAAAAATATTTTAGATAAACCGGAACTGCGACATTTCGTACAGCATATTACCCTATTCTCTCTAAATACTCGGTTTTCGAGCGGTATTAATTTTTTAAACAATCATACGACATTGCCAGGGTCGGGAACTCTTTATAAAATGCTTTGGTATGTTTAGAACTATTCGAGAAATATTTTAGATAAACCGGAACTGCGACATTTCGTACAGCATATCACCCTATTCTCTCTAAATACTCGGTTTTTGAGCGGTATTAATTTTTTAAACAATCATACGACATTGCCAGGGTCGGGAACTCTTTGGAAAATGCTTTAGTATGTTCAGAACTATTCGAGAAATATTTTAGATAAACCGGAACTGCGACATTTTGTACAGCATATCACCCTATTCTCTCTAAATACTCGGTTTTCGAGCGGTATTAATTTTTTAAACAATCATACGACATTGCCAGGGTCGGGAACTCTTTGGAAAATGCTTTAGTATTTTTTTGGCAAAATCAACAGAACTATTTAGGTATTAAACTAGTATCAGGAATATCGTAGAACTCGACTGTGCATGCGACAAGAACTCTTTTTTATTTTTGATTTGCTAGAAAATGATCTGCTACGGGAAGTTAGCAGATCATTTTTTCGATCGACTGTTTTTTGGGTAAAATCACCAGAACTATTACTAAAAAGTATCAGGAACTATAGAACTCGACTGCATGCGACAAGAACTGCCTTTTATTTTTGATCTGCTGGAAAATGATATGCCAACTTCACAGACACCGAATTCATTTTTGGAAAAAAGAACTGTGATGTCGATAGATGTATATGTTTATGTATATGTATATGTATATGTATATGTATATGTTCAGAACTATTCGAGAAATATTTTAGATAAACCGGAACTGCGACATTTCGTACAGCATATCACACTATTCTCTCTAAGTACTCGGTTTTTGGGCGGTATTAATTTTTTAAACAATCGTACAACATTGCTAATGTCGAGAACTTTTTAGAAAATGCTTCAATATGCTCAGAACTATTCGAAAAATATTTTAAATAAACCGGAACTCCGAGATTTTGGAAAATTAGCAGATAATTTTTTCAATGGACTTTTTTTGGCAAAATCAACAGAACTATTATTAAAAAGTATCAGGAACTATAGAACTCGACTGCATGCGACAAGAACTCTTTTTTATTTTTGATTTGCTAGAAAATGATCTGCTACGGGAAGTTAGCAGATCATTTTTTCGATCGACTGTTTTTTGGGTAAAATCACCAGAACTATTACTAAAAAGTATCAGGAACTATAGAACTCGACTGTATGCGACAAAAACTGCCTTTTATTTTTGATCTGCTGGAAAATGATATGCCAACTTCACAGACACCCGAATTCATTTTTGGAAAAAAGAACTGTGATGTCGATAGATGTATATGTTTATGTATATGTATATGTATATGTATATGTATATGTATATGTATATGTATATGTATATATGTATATGTATATGTATATGTATATGTATATGTATATGTATATGTATATGTATATGTATATGTATATGTATATGTATATGTATATGTATATGTATATGTATATGTATATGTATATGTATATGCATATGTATATGTATATGTATATGTAGGTCCGGAAGTATGTTCCGGGACTTTCATTTTTTACATCGGTATATTCCAGGACATTTGGCAGTTTCCAGGACTGTCCTGGAAAAAATTCATGTCCTACGGCACGTTTTGGGACAGCTTTTTGAATCTGATTACATATACATATATGCGTTATATTCCAGGACTGTACATTTCAAAAAACGTAAACAGTCCTGGAACATACCTCTAGACCTACATATATATGTATATGTATATGTATATGTATATGTATATGTATATGTATATGTATATGTATATGTATATGTATATGTATATGTATATGTATATGTATATGTATATGTATATGTATATGTATATGTATATGTATATGTATATGTATATCTATGATGTATATGTATGTATATGGAGCATTCTACGCCAATTCGCAAGAGGTCAAACCTCGACCTTTTTATTTTTGATAGCGGCCTGTTTTTTAGCAGGTCTTTACGAGTACTATACTCATATAAGAGCGTTTCTATAATAAATGTAGCGTTTTCGAAATAGAGCCTGCGCAAAATTAGGACTGTAAGATTTTCAATAATTTTTTTCGCCTATTAGACAACGTCTAAGAAAAAAATTTATTGAACATAAAATACGTTATTTTGATCATATTTTTTAGAAAAATTACTCAAAATTTTATAATAATATTTTTAAACAAATAGAGTTAAAAAACACAAAAAAAGAATATCTTAAAAACCTTATTTTCTATTTTTTTGAAATTTATAAGGAATATTCTATAGAGAGTATTAGAAAAATTTTAAGACCGGTTCAAAGTTGCGCAGAAAATTAGGGAATTTTTTTATAGATTTTTTTGTAAGGCGCAGACCATGGCTTTGTAAAGAATTTGCGCGCGGCCTCGAGCAGATTCGAACTTCAACACAGTATAACCAGAAAGTCAACTTGATTAATTATTCTGCTTTGCGCCGATCGATACTGCGCATCGACATGTTGGGTAACCGTCATTTTGGTTTCCGGAAAAAATCTTTTCATCAAAAAATTTCTCCCGGAAAAAATTTCTCCAAAAAAATATTTCCATCTGAAAATCCAAAAGTATTTTTGGTTTTAACTACACACACACACACGTATGGTCCACTCACGCAACAAATGGGTTGGGTTAAGGGTTAGTTTTTTTTTTTTTTGTAAAACCTCTGCAGGGGGGGTGAAACTCACTGCAACCACGGACTTTTCCATACAACACTTTACATTTATCTCTGCTATAAAACTTTTAATCATTTTTTTTTTACTTGGTTCCACTACCGTTAAGCTATTATAGACACATTAGTGTAGAATAAACCTCGCTTCGCCTTGCAAACCTATTTTTTTAGGGGGGATAAAACCTACTACCTTCACGCATACACTTTCCACGCAAAGCGAGGTGCCACATGGGTTTACGACTTTCCACGCGTGGAAAGCCCATGCATGTACTTTGCAAGGCATACTATGTGTTTAGTTTAACGGTAGTGAAGCCCCACAAATGATGTCACACAATTTAAAATACAGTATTACTGAATTTTTGGATGGGGAGATTTTTTTCGGGGGAATTTTTCCAGGGAGATTTTATCCCGTTAGGGATCGAATTTCTAGAAATCCCTTCTTAGTACATTTTTACGTCATGGAAAAAATATACTCCCCGAATTTCATGTTTCTAGGTTTAGGGGTTTGGGCGGGCATTGATGAGCAGTCAGAATATTAGTTTATATATATAAATATTATATACTATATACATATACATATATAAGTATGTATATGTATATGTATAGAATGTATATGTAATAGAAGCTTTTGCGCAATATTAATAGATTTTTAAGATCAAAATTCTGCTTTTTAATTTAAACTTTGCTTGATAATTACAAAAAAGTGTGTCGCATATTTTAACTTTATTATAAAGATTGTGTATTTTCTCTTTGCGTATTTTCTCAGTAAACTGAAATTTTTAGAAAACTGAAAATTGCACAACCGTACAGAGGTTTACGAATATAGTGAAGCATAAACCTGATTCTGTCCATTGTTTACCTAATACGCTCGACAGAAAAATAATACCTGCTTTTCTTTCCGCCTTGTGCTATGTCGATAATTAGGCACCCACCATTGTGCTAAGTAATCTTCAGCAGTCTAAAGTGGAAATCGCGTTAGGCTCGTAAATGGTGCTTTATCACCGTATATAGTACGGGAATGAGGCCGAATTAGATTCGACCATTCGATTCGCTATTCAAAAATCGAACAGGATTCCCGCACGACTTTTCACTACCACCTATAATTACACCGCCTAACGCCAGTCTACTAATTTCACGGTGGTGCGATTGCAAGGGACAGAGAATATCCGATTAATTGCGAAGCTTTTAATCCAATCCTGCCTCTGCCGTGAGAAAAGCATCCCGGTGTCAACGACGACGACGGCGGCGACGGCGTGCTTGAATGCTTGAAACCCTGGATCAAATTAAAGTCCAAGGTATCGTCGTGTGACGACAACAACTGCCTTTAATAAAGCGATATTGCACGTAACGGATGAGCAAAAGGTATCTATCAATTTCTTCGTTCTTGTATTTCAAAGTCTATATCTACACTTGTATTTTCATATTAAGCTTTTTCCGTAAATAGATGGGAATTCTAGAAAGAGGTAATAACACTTATTATTACAGAATGTTTGGTCTTTTCGAAGTGTGCCGTTATTTTCATTACATTGCGATTGTTGTAGAGCAACACAATGCAAATACGACATTTGTCATAAATCTTTGAGATGACGAAGTGAAATAAGGAAATAATATAATTACGGAACGCAGGGCTCTTTGTAATAGAAAATTTCTCTTTAATGTGACGAATTCATAAAAAAAATCCTTACTAAAAAGTTTTAGCAGTTATTTATACCAAGTCTGAAACAAAATATTGAAATACAAACGTAAGGAAATACATTTATTAACAATAAGTAACGCAGGAAGCGATCTCGTAATTAAATTCACAGATCAAGTAACATTTCTTAAGTAATCTTAGATAAATCAGCATGGCAGAAATGAATTTTATTTTCTTGCTCTGACAGATCTGTTTACGTTACAGCGGAGGAATGAGTTTATTTAATTCTACCTCTCGAACAAATTCCAACAGCAATCGAAATGCTAAAGGCATTCGATTGATTTCTCCAATGTTCCGAAGGCGGAAGCAAAAATTACGCTTAACGAGTTCAAAGAAATTATGCATAACAAGTTTAAATAAAATAAAAAATACCGAAAACGTTTTTAGATATTCCAGAACTTCTTATGTAAGAGTTTAATATGATATTTTATTTGAAATTAATTTGATGTGTCATTATTACATTTATTGTAATATTTTTTTATTTATTAATAAACTTTATGTTGCTCAAACTTTAATTTTGTTACATTATTATAATCTAAAAATGTTCACAAAGAAATAAATAAATCATAATTATATAATACGTCGTATGTCTTTTAAATTTTCATTTGTTACGTATATGAGCATTTAAATGCATTTTAAATATACAATTATTATATTAATGTATTAAATTAATTAATTTAAAATCTAGTAGAGATGTTTAATATTTTATGCTAATCGAATGAATTAGTATAAAGCTTAATGCTATACATCCTTAAGATAAAATTGCTGTTATGTTTCGCATAGATGTATTATACGAAATACATCTGAAATACATCATTTAGAAATACATTGGAAATACGTGTCCAATAAAGACGCTCATTGCAATCTCGCCGAAAATGTAGGTCACGTTAAGATTCAAATCAACGGGTGTACACCTAATCCGGCAATAATGGACCTTCGAACTATGAAAGCTGCTACTCAATATGAGGTCGGAATTAAGAGAAGACTCAATTATAGCGATGATGTAATGATGTTCGAACACAACTCATGAATTGTCATCCGAAGTCGCTTAATTACATGCTTTTATGCAGAAGGTATAATTTATGGATCCCAAGCAGATCTAATCCGACAAGTTTCCTAAACGATGTTTTCCGAATAAGAAAATGTTAATAAGCGTAATTTGATGGAATAGGTCAACGTATTAATGGTTGTCAAAGCATATACTCTACATATAATTTATATGTAGATTATATAATTTTTATATAATCTTCATGTAAATCGTCTAGATTTATATACAAGAGATATAATTAAAATTAAGATCTGTACAAAAATCAAGAATAAAGAATAACATACCTAGAAATATACAATAAAAAAATATAAATAATTTATGAATAGATATATAAATATATGTAGAGGAAAGTCCCCTATTATGAGATAGGCTCCTAATATGCGACAGCGAGTTTTCTGTTAAACTAATAGGCCCTATCTGTTGGTTCCACCATGAACTTATTGCCTTTGAGGTAAAACCTATTTAGTGGAAAATTTATTGTTTGATCGTGCGTGTAGTCGTTGCAGAGAAAGAAATTGTGAAATTGGATGTTGTCAAGTGCCATGGATATGAGTCTTTAAACCTTGTTTATTATATAATTAATAAATATTTGGCAATAAGTTCTGCATGCAGCGATAGAGTAAGGTCGTATTAATAGGAAAATACGGGATATGTTGAGTTGCTCAATTGTAGAGATTAGATTTGGTGATCGCGAAACCGCAAGGCGTGGTGCTCGTAACATGAGATACTCAGGGTACTCTTGGGTTGCTGGAGTATGAAAGTTATTGTATAGTAATAAAAGAAGAAAAAATACTATATTAACGTTGTTTAGATAGTTGTAAGATAGAGCGAGATAAAAGAAGTTAGCAACAGCGCTCGGGTAGCGACATAGGCCAGGGGAGCGCGGCGAGGAAAGTTAGGCCGATCGTGTTTTGTTGATTCCGGTCCGTGCTTGCGGCAAAGAAAGCGCGCGAGGAAGATCGTCGCAATATTCGGTAGCGAAAGCATCGTTTCGGGAATCGCTGAATTTCTCGGTCCGCATAATCTTGTATTCCCGGTGTATAAGGGATATATTTCGGAACGGTTGTGCGCGAACGTTACACCGTGCGTACATGCGTTATATACAGAAGATAAGAAAAGGACGAATTACATTCCCGAGGAGATAAAGCTAAGGAAGCAGTAAGACGTATTCACAGCTAAGGACGAGACGACGTTTTCCTTTGCGAGGATTGCGAGGCTACATCCCAGATTGTCTGCCCGGCGAATTAGCTGTTTGCATCAATGCTAAGTACATCTGTTTATTTCCGATCGAATATTCGGATAAGCGTGTCTCACGCCTCGTTAATGCCTTTCCGACTAGCTTCGGATAAGTCGGTCCTACGGCTGCTATACGAATTACTTTTAATAGTGCGGATTATATTATTTGGTCGTGAAAAAGCCCACGCGGTGTTTCCGTGTTAATGGCGTGCATTTACGTTATAGATCTCGGTGTATTCGTGTAAACGGCACGTGTCGAATTTCTTTTTATATTATATCTTTTGCGTTCATCACATATCTTTAATTATAATATTTGTCCTTCTGACTTTCGACGTACCAAAAATAGATATGTGAATTAATTAGATATTCCGATTCTTTGCGTTTATTTTGATAAGTGATAACCTTTCTTGTAGTGTTATTTACTAGAACATTCACGATTTCACGTTGATAATTAGCTCTTAAATCCTTCGATTCTCGTTGCGTTCTCTACTTTACGATTACTAATCAATAGCGTTTATTATTTGGCTAACTCATATTCTAGATTTACGTGTGTGATATATTACTCAGATATTTCGTTATACTATATATGTATATGTTTGCTTTCAAAATCAAGCGATCACACCCGCTTAAAATGTATTGTGCCCATTGCGACTAAACCTGCGGTTTGTTTATTATTCTTTTTATCAAATAACATTAATTAAGGATATTTACACAATTTTGTCTACAATCCGATTCGGCTGACGTTTCATCCTGCTGCTCTGCGTAATTTACAAAGATATCTTCAGTGTAAAATAAATATTTTTAGTTTGAAGCTATTTACGTTTTCATTTTAATTAGTACACATTTTCGAAACATTCTTAAAACCGGGATTCGGATTCTTTACGCGAACTAGCATCGGTTGGCTGAAAAGTCATACCATTTCAAACAAACGTTAAGAGAAGGTTTATACGAATTTATAAGACTGTGCTGACCTTGATTTGAGAGGGAAGGATGGAGGGGGAAGATTAGGTACAATATTGAGTATAAGTGAGTTTACGATTGTTGCAAATATGCTTCTCCATTACATTTGTCTTTCAAAAACTTTAAATAAAGTTTTTTAATTGCAATATCATGTCTTTTGCACTTTATTAGCGATTTCCCGGGGTTTCTCATTATTAGGAACACACTTTTGCGATTTGCCGAAAGCTCATTTTTCACATTTTTCTAATTTTCAGCAAAATTAATATTTAAATTAAATTTTACATTTCAGCATCTTAAAGCTTATTAAATTCCCTTCAAAATGACCTACTATATTTTTCAATTCTGCCCATAGACTTCCAGCAATCACACAAAATAGATATGAGGTCTCATAATCGGGTACTTTCCTCTATATATAAGTTATTCCTACTCAATAAAAGGAAAAAACATACTAAACATGTTTATTTACCTAGAAAATTTCCGCAAAAATATAAAATAAAAGATTTCACAACAAAGTAACAGTAATTATTTACAAAATAAAAAAATTTATAAAAGAAGAAATTAAAAAGTTATCATTAAAATTACATTAATAAATACTTATTATCTTGCTAGTAATTAACGTTTCTTATGACACTCAAATTGCTATTTGTAATATTATTTGCAGTTATCTTCTCAAAACCCTTATAATATGTAATATACATTTTAAATAAATAATATTTCAAACAAGTTCCATTATTATTAGAATTATATAATAATAATTGTAATATCAAATATCACAAATCTGTCTAATTGAAACGCAAACGCAAGCAGAATCACTCATACTAAATTAGTAAACACGCATATCTGTAAATCAATTATTCCACTAAGCGCTATTTCCTCACAAATTTCGCAAATTTCACCTGATGTAACATGCAAATTGTGATCCACGTTAAACGCGTGAATTGTGGAAAGTTAAAAACACAGCGTTTGCTCGAAAATCAAATTTTGCGTGTATAACCGAATACTTGTCACGTATTAAAAAAATTTTTGAAGACATTCTCTTGAGGTTAAAATTTTTTATTCAAATATTAAAAATTAAATCTTAAAAATTTTGGTTTCTTTTTTAATAAAGGTCACAAGAAATTAAAATAGCAACAATGATATTAACGACGTCTATTAAGCTGACACAGCCAATTCAGCACAATCGATTAAAATTTATACAGAAATTTAGTGCTCTTTTGTTGCTAATTTGTTGCTCAATTCCCAATTTTGTTGCTCCAGCCGTTTCGGAGAAAATAGTAGCTGTGCTAACTTATGTTTAAAGTTAGCACAGCCATTCAAAAAATTGTGTTAAATAAAAAAAAGGACATATTCTTTTAGTGCTTTTTTGTTGCTAATTTGTTGCTCCATTCCCGATTTTGTAATTTCATTTTTAAACCCTGGAAACTACCCCCAAAGCTATTTCTCCTTAAAAAAATACTCTAAAATTGCAAATTAGTCAGATATTTAATTAATTATGTTCAAGATTAGTTAATTACGTTTTACTGATTTTATTGCCAACCATTTGCATTAATTCCGATTTTGTTGCTGCACCCTTAATGCTTAAAAACCACCCTTAGCTTATCCTACACCAGCACAACGCATTTAAATTGTAAATTAAACAGATTTCCGAATTGATTATGCATCCCTGATTTTGTTGCTCGCTATTTTTAACAAATTCGATTTTGTTGCTCCACCCTTAATGCTTAAAAACCACCCTTAGCTTATCCTACACCAGCACAACGCCTTAAAATTGTAAATTAAACAGATTTCCGAATTGATTACGTATCCCTGATTTTGTTGCTCGCTATTTTTAACAAATACGATTTTGTTGCTCTACCCTTGACTCTTAAAAACCACCCTTAGCTTATCCTACATCAGCACAACTCCTTAAAGTCATAAATTAAACAGATTTCCGAATTGATTATGCATCCCTGATTTTGTTGCTCGCTATTTTTAACAAATTCGATTTTGTTGCTCCACCCTTAATGCTTAAAAACCACCCTTAGCTTATCCTACACCAGCACAACGCCTTAAAATTGTAAATTAAACAGATTTCCGAATTGATTACGTATCCCTGATTTTGTTGCTCGCTATTTTTAACAAATACGATTTTGTTGCTCCACCCTTGACTCTTAAAAACCACCCTTAGCTTATCCTACATCAGCACAACTCCTTAAAGTCATAAATTGAACACATTTCCGAATTGATTACGAATCCCTGATTTTGTTGCTCGCTATTTTTAACAAATACGATTTTGTTGCTCCACCCTTAATTCTTAAAAACCACCCTTAGCTTATCCTGCACCAGCACAACGCCTTAAAGTCATAAATTGAACACATTTCCGAATTGATTACGTATCCCTGATTTTGTTGCTCGCTATTTTTAACAAATACGATTTTGTTGCTCCACCCTTGATTCTCAAAAACCACCCTTAGCTTATCTTACATCAGCACAACGCCTTAAAATCATAAATTAAACAGATTCCCGAATTGATTACGTATCCCTGATTTTGTTGCTCGCTATTTTTAACAAATACGATTTTGTTGCTCCACCCTTAATTCTTAAAAACCACCCTTAGCTTATCCTGCACCAGCACAACGCCTTAAAGTCATAAATTGAACACATTTCCGAATTGATTACGTATCCCTGATTTTGTTGCTCGCTATTTTCAACAAATACGATTTTGTTGCTCCACCCTTGATTCTCAAAAATCACCCTTAGCTTATCGTACATCAGCACAACGCCTCAAAGTCATAAATTGAACACATTTCCGAATTGATTACGTATCCCTGATTTTGTTGCTCGCTATTTTTAACAAATACGATTTTGTTGCTCTACCCTTGACTCTTAAAAACCACCCTTAGCTTATCCTACATCAGCACAACTCCTTAAAGTCATAAATTGAACACATTTCCGAATTGATTACGAATCCCTGATTTTGTTGCTCGCTATTTTTAACAAATACGATTTTGTTACTCCACCCTTGACTCTTAAAAACCACCCTTAGCTTATCCTACATCAGCACAACGCCTTAAAATCATAAATTGAACACATTTCCGAATTGATTACGTATCCCTGATTTTGTTGCTCGCTATTTTCAACAAATACGATTTTGTTGCTCCACCCTTGATTCTCAAAAATCACCCTTAGCTTATCGTACATCAGCACAACGCCTCAAAGTCATAAATTGAACACATTTCCGAATTGATTACGTATCCCTGATTTTGTTGCTCGCTATTTTTAACAAATACGATTTTGTTGCTCTACCCTTGACTCTTAAAAACCACCCTTAGCTTATCCTACATCAGCACAACTCCTTAAAGTCATAAATTGAACACATTTCCGAATTGATTACGAATCCCTGATTTTGTTGCTCGCTATTTTTAACAAATACGATTTTGTTGCTCCACCCTTAATTCTTAAAAACCACCCTTAGCTTATCTTACATCAGCACAACGCCTTAAAATCATAAATTAAACAGATTCCCGAATTGATTACGTATCCCTGATTTTGTTGCTCGCTATTTTTAACAAATACGATTTTGTTGCTCCACCCTTAATTCTTAAAAACCACCCTTAGCTTATCCTGCACCAGCACAACGCCTTAAAGTCATAAATTGAACACATTTCCGAATTGATTACGTATCCCTGATTTTGTTGCTCGCTATTTTCAACAAATACGATTTTGTTGCTCCACCCTTAATTCTTAAAAACCACCCTTAGCTTATCCTACATCAGCACAACGCCTTAAAGTCATAAATTGAACACATTTCCGAATTGATTACGTATCCCTGATTTTGTTGCTCGCTATTTTTAACAAATACGATTTTGTTGCTCCACCCTTAATTCTTAAAACCACCCTTAGCTTATCCTACATCAGCACAACGCCTTAAAGTCATAAATTGAACACATTTCCGAATTGATTACGTATCCCTGATTTTGTTGCTCGCTATTTTTAACAAATACGATTTTGTTGCTCCACCCTTGACTTCTTAAAAACCACCCTTAGCTTATCCTACATCAGCACAACGCCTTAAATCATAAATTGAACACATTTCCGAATTGATTACGTATCCCTGATTTTGTTGCTCGCTATTTTCAACAAATACGATTTTGTTGCTCCACCCTTGATTCTCAAAAATCACCCTTAGCTTATCGTACATCAGCACAACGCCTCAAAGTCATAAATTGAACACATTTCCGAATTGATTACGTATCCCTGATTTTGTTGCTCGCTATTTTTAACAAATACGATTTTGTTGCTCTACCCTTGACTCTTAAAAACCACCCTTAGCTTATCCTACATCAGCACAACGCCTTAAAGTCATAAATTGAACACATTTCCGAATTGATTACGAATCCCTGATTTTGTTGCTCGCTATTTTTAACAAATACGATTTTGTTGCTCCACCCTTGATCTTAAAAACCACCCTTAGCTTATCCTACATCAGCACAACGCCTTAAATCATAAATTAAACAGATTCCGAATTGATTACGTATCCCTGATTTTGTTGCTCGCTATTTTTAACAAATACGATTTTGTTGCTCCACCCTTATTCTTAAAAACCACCCTTAGCTTATCCTACATCAGCACAACGCCTTAAAGTCATAAATTGAACACATTTCCGAATTGATTACGTATCCCTGATTTTGTTGCTCGCTATTTTCAACAAATACGATTTTGTTGCTCCACCCTTGATTCTCAAAAATCACCCTTAGCTTATCGTACATCAGCACAACGCCTCAAAGTCATAAATTGAACACATTTCCGAATTGATTACGTATCCCTGATTTTGTTGCTCGCTATTTTTAACAAATACGATTTTGTTGCTCTACCCTTGACTCTTAAAAACCACCCTTAGCTTATCCTACATCAGCACAACTCCTTAAAGTCATAAATTGAACACATTTCCGAATTGATTACGAATCCCTGATTTTGTTGCTCGCTATTTTTAACAAATACGATTTTGTTGCTCCACCCTTAATTCTTAAAAACCACCCTTAGCTTATCTTACATCAGCACAACGCCTTAAAATCATAAATTAAACAGATTTCCGAATTGATTACGTATCCCTGATTTTGTTGCTCGCTATTTTTAACAAATACGATTTTGTTGCTCCACCCTTAATTCTTAAAAACCACCCTTAGCTTATCCTGCACCAGCACAACGCCTTAAAGTCATAAATTGAACACATTTCCGAATTGATTACGTATCCCTGATTTTGTTGCTCGCTATTTTCAACAAATACGATTTTGTTGCTCCACCCTTGATTCTCAGAAACCACCCTTAGCTTATCAAATTTTATAAAAGCAAGATGTAGCAATAAATCCGAATTTGTTAAAAATAGCGAGCCACAAAATCAGGGATACGTAATCAATTCGGGAAACTGTTTAATTTATGATTTTAAGGCGTTGTGCTGATGTAAGATAAGCTAAGGGTGGTTTTTGAGAATCAAGGGTGGAGCAACAAAATCGTATTTGTTAAAAATAGCGAGCAACAAAATCAGGGATACGTAATCAATTCGGGAATCTGTTTAATTTATGATTTCAAGGCGTTGTGCTGATGTAAGATAAGCTAAGGGTGATTTTTGAGAATCAAGGGTGGAGCAACAAAACCGTATTTGTTAAAAATAGCGAGCAACAAAATCAGGGATACGTAATCAATTCGGAAATGTGTTCAATTTATGATTTTAAGGCGTTGTGCTGATGTAGGATAAGCTAAGGGTGGTTTTTAAGAGTCAAGGGTGGAGTAACAAAATCGTATTTGTTAAAAATAGCGAGCAACAAAATCAGGGATTCGTAATCAATTCGGAAATGTGTTCAATTTATGACTTTAAGGAGTTGTGCTGATGTAGGATAAGCTAAGGGTGGTTTTTAAGAGTCAAGGGTAGAGCAACAAAATCGTATTTGTTAAAAATAGCGAGCAACAAAATCAGGGATACGTAATCAATTCGGAAATGTGTTCAATTTATGACTTTGAGGCGTTGTGCTGATGTACGATAAGCTAAGGGTGATTTTTGAGAATCAAGGGTGGAGCAACAAAATCGTATTTGTTGAAAATAGCGAGCAACAAAATCAGGGATACGTAATCAATTCGGAAATGTGTTCAATTTATGACTTTAAGGCGTTGTGCTGGTGCAGGATAAGCTAAGGGTGGTTTTTAAGAATTAAGGGTGGAGCAACAAAATCGTATTTGTTAAAAATAGCGAGCAACAAAATCAGGGATTCGTAATCAATTCGGAAATGTGTTCAATTTATGACTTTAAGGCGTTGTGCTGATGTAGGATAAGCTAAGGGTGGTTTTTAAGAGTCAAGGGTAGAGCAACAAAATCGTATTTGTTAAAAATAGCGAGCAACAAAATCAGGGATACGTAATCAATTCGGAAATGTGTTCAATTTATGACTTTGAGGCGTTGTGCTGATGTACGATAAGCTAAGGGTGATTTTTGAGAATCAAGGGTGGAGCAACAAAATCGTATTTGTTGAAAATAGCGAGCAACAAAATCAGGGATACGTAATCAATTCGGAAATGTGTTCAATTTATGATTTTAAGGCGTTGTGCTGATGTAGGATAAGCTAAGGGTGGTTTTTAAGAGTCAAGGGTGGAGTAACAAAATCGTATTTGTTAAAAATAGCGAGCAACAAAATCAGGGATTCGTAATCAATTCGGAAATGTGTTCAATTTATGACTTTAAGGAGTTGTGCTGATGTAGGATAAGCTAAGGGTGGTTTTTAAGAGTCAAGGGTAGAGCAACAAAATCGTATTTGTTAAAAATAGCGAGCAACAAAATCAGGGATACGTAATCAATTCGGAAATCTGTTTAATTTACAATTTTAAGGCGTTGTGCTGGTGTAGGATAAGCTAAGGGTGGTTTTTAAGCATTAAGGGTGGAGCAACAAAATCGAATTTGTTAAAAATAGCGAGCAACAAAATCAGGGATGCATAATCAATTCGGAAATCTGTTTAATTTATGACTTTAAGGAGTTGTGCTGATGTAGGATAAGCTAAGGGTGGTTTTTAAGAGTCAAGGGTAGAGCAACAAAATCGTATTTGTTAAAAATAGCGAGCAACAAAATCAGGGATACGTAATCAATTCGGAAATCTGTTTAATTTACAATTTTAAGGCGTTGTGCTGGTGTAGGATAAGCTAAGGGTGGTTTTTAAGCATTAAGGGTGGAGCAACAAAATCGAATTTGTTAAAAATAGCGAGCAACAAAATCAGGGATGCATAATCAATTCGGAAATCTGTTTAATTTACAATTTAAATGCGTTGTGCTGGTGTAGGATAAGCTAAGGGTGGTTTTTAAGCATTAAGGGTGCAGCAACAAAATCGGAATTAATGCAAATGGTTGGCAATAAAATCAGTAAAACGTAATTAACTAATCTTGAACATAATTAATTAAATATCTGACTAATTTGCAATTTTAGAGTATTTTTTTAAGGAGAAATAGCTTTGGGGGTAGTTTCCAGGGTTTAAAAATGAAATTACAAAATCGGGAATGGAGCAACAAATTAGCAACAAAAAAGCACTAAAAGAATATGTCCTTTTTTTTTATTTAACACAATTTTTTGAATGGCTGTGCTAACTTTAAACATAAGTTAGCACAGCTACTATTTTCTCCGAAACGGCTGGAGCAACAAAATTGGGAATTGAGCAACAAATTAGCAACAAAAGAGCACTAAATTTCTGTATAAATTTTAATCGATTGTGCTGAATTGGCTGTGTCAGCTTAATAGACGTATATTAACGTTATTACTTATTATTATTAAATAACATTTTGTTTACGTACTTAAAATAGATACAGTAAATAAATTTAACAATCTAATATGTTAGTATTAATATATTAATTCAGCTTAATTTTCTTTGCTCAATGCAGTTCTAATAGATGACTGAAAATATTTATAAATTTAAAAATTAATAAACCAAAAAAATTAATAAACCAAAAAAGATTTTAATTACAATTTTATAAGTTACATTTTCAACGTAAAATATTTTAACAAGAATATATAGCAATATCCTTGAAAATTGCGCATAAAATAACAACAGATATTCAACATTCAATAAAAAAGATGTTCAAAATTCAAAATTCAAAAAAAGATCGTAAACTTTTCACGTCAAATTTTACTATTTTTCTCCTTCGTGCTCGTTAATCGTTGCTTGAACATAAATTTTCTTTCATCGGATACAATTGCTCGCCTCAAAACTTTCGAAACAACTTTACGGTAAATTTGATATCTCATAAATTTCCCAAGAAATATTAAATTTTATACTGTCAAAACACTTGTAGAATTGGATTTAAACTCAATCATGAATGTAATAAATTGCACAGACCGATAGTATACCGATCGAAAGATAATAAAGTTAAAAGAGACAACAAGAAAAAGAAGGAAAGTAGTACTTGGAAACGTGCAACCTTCATTGCGAAAGTATCAATTAGCGAAAGTGTCTTCTCACAAAGACATTCCGCTGACCTTGTTTTCTGCCTACCCACTGCGGCAAAATTGAGTCTTATAACGTCGACGACTTGCGACACGCAAGTCAAAATGTTCTCGCATGAATCTTGTCTTAAAAATCGATTGATGTTATTTTAGCCCGAGATAATTATGACTTCATCATTTTATTACATTTCATTGTATAACTACATGACCTGAATAAAATATCTTTACAAATTTTACATTATTTTTATTAATAATTGATTATAATCAAAATTAAAGAAATCTGCAGAATTTGAAATCTGCATAATTTCGATGAGATATAAATTATGATAAAGATACTGAGACGCATATTATGTATATGTGTGCATATATGTTAACCAACATAATACCTTTTCTATTAATATATTAGAAAATCAAACATACAAAAATTATGTTGATTTTAATAAATATACATTTATTAAATGAAATTAATATTTAATTTCTTATAACACTTTTAAAGTTATAAAAAACATAGTACATGTTATTTATCTTCAAAAATTTCATCAGAAATTGAACACAAAATTTGTGTTGTTTTTCTTTCCTATTTCGCAGAAAAGGTTGCAGCAAATTTATAAGCGTTTTGCGTAAAAAGAATAAAAATCATATTTTCTTTCCATTGCAGATTCTTCGATAAATTTTAATTTTTTTAAAATTATTTTTTTTTTACAACAAAAGTTTATGTGATATGTATTACGTAACCGTTTATTGCAGATTTCGGCAAGATTCCAATAACTCTGGCGCCTTAATTTGACAATGGTTTCTGGTAGTACTTTTAATGCTGAACAAAAAATTGTATACGTCTTATAGGGCTAACTGCTCTGGTTTTCGAGATATACAGTGTTAAAGTTAAAAATAAATAATATGAATTTTTAAATAATACTTCAATATTGTGTGTGTATAAACAGTACGCACGTAAGCGAGGGAGGGGCTACCGCACTTCCCCCAAAAGCAGGGAGGAGGTGGGGGTAAACCTCGGTTCGCGTAAAAGTGCGTGAACTTTTCATGCGTGGAAAGTTAATATGAATTTTTAAATAATATTTTAATATTGTGTGTGTATAAACAGTACACACGTAAACGAGAGAGGGGCTACCGTACTTCCCCCGAAAGCAGGGGGGAGGTGGGAGTGAACCTCGGTTCGCATGAAAAGTGTATGCGTGAACTTTTCATGCGTGGAAAGTTAATATAAATTTTTAAATAATACTTTAATTGTGTGTGTATAAACAATACACACGTAAGCGAAGAAGGGGCTACCGCACTTCCCCCGAAAGCAAAGGGGAAATGGAAGTGAACCTCGGTTTGTGTGAAAAGTGTATGCGTGAACTTTTCATGCGTGGAAAGTTAATATGAATTTTTAAATAATACTTTATAATTGTGTGTGTGTATAAACAGTACACACGTAAGCGAGGGAGGGGCTACCGCACTTCCCCCGAAAGCAGGGGGGAGATGGGAGTGAACCTCGGTTTGCGTGAAAAGTTGAAAACACGAACCATGACAATGATAAACCTTATGTTTCGCCCTATATTCAAGTCAGAGGAGAAAGGGTAGAGACCTCGAAATATCTTACGTTGTTTACGTTTTTGTCTCGAGTGGAAAAGATATGCGTGTTCTTGTGTACATTCTTTACGTGAAGCATAACAGTATTTGTGCTTAGCATAAATATATTCAATTTCGGGGGAGATGTGGTAGCCCCTCCCTCGCTTACATTTAACACTGTATATCTCGAAAACCAGAGCAGTTAGCCCTATAAAACCTATATAATTTTTTGTTCAGCATTAAAAGTACTACCAGAAACCATCATCAAATTAAAGCGCCACAGTTATCGGAATCTAACCCAGATTTCAAACACTTAATTTTTACTTTTACCATTTTTTCAATCTTCTTTATTTTGATAATTAAAAGGATTACACTTCTGTTACAATTAAATCCTAAATCCACTAAAAATAAAGTATGAAATATGATTTTATTATTTGTGTGTTTTTATGCTAAAAATTTGAAGATCACTCTTTAATTTATTTTTTACGTATAAAAATGACCACTTTTAGGGATTTATATGAATTCCATTCATAATTTCGACCAAATGTCAATCTCCGTATGACCTATCGAATCCGTTTGGGAATCCAATGCACGAATCATTTAACAACGCGTAATTATTTGGTTGGCCTATTTACTGCCACGCGCGATATAAATGACACACGTGCGAATGGCGTACATTCTTGCATTCGCATACAAAATGAGAATTTGTATTATTGCGGGCAACGTACATATATGTCTTTTATACGAGCAAAAACTTCAAAAGAGAGCATATGTGCACAAGCACACAGGATCTATTAGCAAGCATTTTATAGTGGCAAAGAACGTCACGTCGGTGCTAAAATAAAATTGGCTGGCCTCATGTCCCTAATTTTAGCTACTAGAAACTTAATTATGAATTTTTATGTCAAATTATCCTACAGCCATTATCTAAATGAATTCCTAAATATTAGGTGCGCGTGAAATATCTCTCTATTCTACTTAATATAATACTTTTTAAAATTCTACTTTTTCTTAAATTCTATTTATTTGTTAATATTTATCTTATTTGTTATTATAATTATTATAGATATAATAATAATTAACAAAAATATTAAAATACATTCTTCTTGATACAATATTTTTCCGTAGATAAAAATTGTCTTTTATATTTCTCAAACATGTTTAATTATAATGTACTGTAACAGTATTATATAAATCAAGAATTATTATATAATGGTAATATATATGAGAAATTAAAAACAATCGTAAATAGTGTATATCAAGAAAATGTTACAAATTTGCAGAATTAAGTTTCACCGCGAGAATAACAATGAGTAGTTAATCTTTAATGGAAGCAATATTTTATATGTCGTAATTTAATTACACTTTTACCACCGCGGATGCATGCATGATATAATTATGCATACATAATGGAGAGATAAAAAGAAAAGGCACTCCTCACTTTACATGTCACGTAATTACATGTGTTCTGTCATATGCTTATTTACATTACAAATTAGAAATTCAACAAACTTACTTTGTTTACAATATACAATTATAATTGTAAATTATTTTTCGTTATTGCCAATAATAAATACAAGTATAAGCAAGAACAAACAAAAAAATATATATATGTATATACTACATTTCTATTCTTTTTTCTTCATATTTCTAAATTAAATTGTATTAATTGTAATTAAAGATAGAAAGATAAAGTCCCATATTATGAGACACCACATCTATTTTGCATGATTGCCGGAAGTTTATGCAGAATTGAAAAATGTAGTAGGTGAGTCTACGCACGATCGAATAATGAATTTTCCACTAAACAGATTTTACTCTAAGGGCAATAAGTTCATAATGGAACCAACAGATAGGACTTATTAGTTTAGCATATATTAGGAGCCTATCTCATAATAGGGGACTTTCCTCTACCATTTCTCCTTCAAATATTTTTGTTATCTATAAAATCAATTTAAAAAGTCATAGTGATATCTAAATATTGATATTTTATTTTAAGATAAAACAAATTTTTTTGATTTTGAATTTAAAGAAATGTCTCGAGCTTGAATAAATGATAATTAATACTGTTATAAAATTATGATATTAATAATACTTTTTTCCTTCGCCATACAATTTCGCCAACTATAATAAACTTGCATATTGAAAAGTATATATATTTATCATATGCATTTGTACCTACACATTATGCTCGTCTATAACATATTTTTTCGATTATATTGTACGTCAAATACAGTCATTATTTCGGTTTCTATGTAAATAAAAAAAAATTTGATATTGATTGGTAAAGTGTACATTGGTATATCTGTTTCATGATATTGCAACCAGAATGTAGATACAACTTACCCGAGAAACATAAAAACACATATTTATATTTATCTTTTACTTTATGTTATTTTCAGTATGTACCAAAATATTTTTACTCGATATAGTCTTTTATTCGTTCGATGATATAAAATGTAAGCCAAATTTTTAGAGAGTATTTGAGTCGAAAAAATTGTCAACGTGTGAAACTTTATAATTTTATAAAATTCCTACATTAATTTTCTGGTTGTTTGTGTCAATAAAACATTTACATTGACATTACATATTTATTTCCATGTATAATAACTTTTAAAGGTCAAGAATCTCTCAAGAATATATCAACATTTATACTGCATATTTATTTTTCAAAAATTGATCAAGAGAGAGAAAGAGAAAGAGAGAGAGAGAGAGAGAGAGAGAGAGAGAGAGAGAGAGAGAGAGAGAGAGAGAGATGCACAAAACATACCGTACAATTTACGCACGTTTCTGAGAAATGGCTTATACAGCGTATGTATATAAAACGTACATAATTTGTACAAAATAGCAAAAATAATTGAAAAAGAGCTGTTTAATTTCAGAATTAAGTCAGGATCTCAGAAATGATGGATTTATTTATTGCACGATATACCAGGAAGTATTTAAAAATTTCGTAATTTATAAACAATGTTTCTTTCCCCTCTCCCCTGAAGTGAGAGAAGCGCTGAGATTGTTGCATCAAGTTAGATGCGAAGCACTTCGAAGGAAATTAAAGTTTCACACCTGTAAATACACTTTAAATATTTTTGAAAAAATAATTCCGGAAACTTTTAGATAAGCCCTCGTCATCATCGAATCTTTTTGGCCCTTTCACTATCTCTTGACGTTCCCGTATTTCTGACAATTTCGTTAATGCCAATAATATATAGGCTAGCAGCTACATTACATAGGATTGAAGCTGATTTAATTAACGAGGTCATTCCAACCCGTCATTCCAAACTCGTCAGTTTCAACGGCGCTTTTCAATTTGTTACTTTCTTGTTTGTCTGTCATACGGTTCGCCTGCTGACAACGCCTTTTTTCATTTCGTGACTTATTTCATAATCTAATGGAAACGTCGCATCGTATGCAAAGAACTAATGTTGCTTTTGATTAGACTTCGCGCATGTATCATAAGGTAAAATCATAAAATACATCGCATTATTTAATTTATTTTTTATGTACCTATTAAAATCCATTTTGTTATTATCTTCTTTTTGTTTATTATTATTTAAAAATAAAGTTTTTTTGTAAACAGTTTTCAATATTCCATATTTTACACTTGCACTGTTAATAAATATTCTGGAAAAATTTATAAGAAAAATAGGGATAGAGAAAAGACTAAAGAATATAATAAAATTAGAAGTAGCCCAATATTTCAAAATTTGCAAAAGTTATAGCAACCACGGACATTTCTAAAAAAATTCAAAAATTAAAAAAAAACATCTTTACCGATCATCGCGAAATTCAATACTAACCTTCTTTGAATGATACTCTATCGATTAAAAAAAATTCAGCCCGATATCTCAATATTTGCAGAAGTTAGAGCAACCACGGACATCAAATCTGCACATACACACACACATACGGACATGCGATTTTAAGGATGTATAGGTAACATTTCAAAGCATTACCAAAAATCTAAAAATTTCATAGATTGTTCTATTATTACGTCTAAGTATCTGTGTAAAATTTTAGCACAATTTTCTTACTGGTTTAAAAGTTATTGTAATTAAGGATGTATTGGAGGAATTTCAAATATATTCAGAAAGTGCAGTAAATTGTTTCTAAATTAAATTAAAAATACTCTGTAAAATTTTGAAGTTATTTAAGTTATTTAAGTTTAAAGTTGATAAAATTAACATTATCCTTTATGGAGAATTGACATTTTTGCTGTAAATATAAATAAAATATAAATAAACCATTAAGATATTTCTTAAACTTTTTTTATGTGTAAAACATACATCATTGATATTGTATTTTAAGTTTCAAAATTTTTTGCCACAAACAAATTTTTTTAATTGTTTAAACTATACTAATTATTTAAATAACAAAAAATCATATTCAAACTGTTAACGGTAATCCCTTCTAACATATAAAAAATTTTGAGTTGTTTGACATACATGCAAAGTCTTCTTTTATTGAAAGTTCAACTTTTAGCAAGGACTGTACGACCCATACATTCTTAATGCGATATTTCGACATTTGGAATACTCTGAACATATTAACATCAAAAACTCAAAAAACAATCTTTTCTTTGGTTTGTTCTACCCCTATTTCATATATAAATTATTTAAATTTGGTTGATTAAACCCAACTTTATACGCAATCAAAGGTTCATATACGAAATTCACGAAAACAAAGCTTCCTCTATGAGGAAGCAATATATATTCACCAAGTTAATAATTTGAGATATAAAGAAGGGACAAAAATATAGTAATTTTTTAGGCAATACTTATTTGCGAGTCTTTTTATTTATTTATTGACGGGGGATATTTGGGTGTGGAGAATTAGAAGCATCAATCAAATTTGTCTGGCAATAGAATTTCATTGCGTCGCTTTCAATTAAATGAAGGAAATGTGCTTTGAGTCGAGCCCTCGTCACCGTGATCAACACGTAATAATTTTACGAGCTAAGTAATCTTTTTTCTCAATAAAAAAAAATATCGTTAGAAGTAGTTAGCTTGGTGATGAATTGTGGATTTCAATATGCTTCGTTACTTTGATAATATCTTTCCGATGCTAAAACTTCGCGCACCCCGGGAGATTGGAAATTAAGTACTCGTAAAAGCTTCTTCCTCGCTCATTGGCACACTTTACATGTAGCAACACGGTGAAATTCTGTCTCGTGTATTCAACGTTAAATGCGCCTCTTAAACCCAATACGATATGAAATAATTCTCTTGCATGTGTGCTGTCTAGTAGTACAGAATTTCATTATTAGAAACAGAATACAATATCGATTGTTTTCTAGATATATACCTATTGAGTGAAATTTTGTTACAATCAGAAAATTTATATTGCTGCAATGCGAATGCTAGCAATTGGCATTGAATTTAATTTTATCTCGATTTATTTATGAAAGCGATAGATAACAAAAACTCAAACAAATTTTATTTTGCATTTTTTTCTTAATTGTTATTCATTTATTCTCTTTTATGCTTTTTCCCATTATTATACATTGTTTTATAATGGACAATACGTAAAAATGCCATAATTTTTATTTTTGCTAAAAATTGAAAATTTTATAATTAAATTATTAGAAAAGTCCCCTATTATGAGATACTACATCTATTTTCGTGATTGCCGAAAGTTTATGTGCAGAATTGAAAAATGTAGTAGGCGAGTGCACGCACGATCGAATAATGAATTTTCCACTAAATAGGGTTTACTCTAAAAGCAATAAGTTCACGATGGAACCAACAGATAGAACCTATTAGTTTAGCAGAAACCTCGCTATCGCATATTAGGAGCCTATCTGATAATAGGGGACTTTCCTCTAAATAATCAAAATAAAATATGTATGTTTCTTAAGATTTATTTGAGTTTATTCAGAAAGTTAATTGAGATTATGTTAATATCATAATATCGTAATATCTAATTATGAAACAATGTTTGCATATTCAATGTGAAAACAAAATTTGGCAATTACTGACGTGTCTAAAACGTCCTTTACTATATAATTTAATTTTTATTTTTAAGCGTTGTTTTTAAGGAAAAATATAGGTAAACAAAACATACTATTTAAAAACCAGAACTCTGTTAAATTAGATGAGTTTAACCCTCCGTAGTCACACCTATTTTTTCAAACAAGGAAGTCACTCTGGGTCATTTTGACCCGAGACGAACTTTGACCGTTCGCCATTATTTGACCATTTATCCACCGATCGTGTTGAAAAAATTCTCGAATGCACTTGCGATATTGCTAAATTGATTGCTATAAAAAAAGAAGGGCCTCAGAAATTTTTAACATATAAAAAAAATTCGCGAAAAATTTGTTTAAAAAAAAAAAAAATTTTTTTTAATTACAGCTAGAGGGCGTCATGCCCGCCAATTTTCAAGTTAAGATATTTACGAGCAAAGTTGAAGCTCGGGTCAAATTGACCCGGTGTGACTACGGAGGGTTAAAAGGATTCGGAACTATACAATTAAGGATTACACGTATCACCAATATATGTGGCTTTTAAATTGTGAGTTCCATTTAAATACGTTATGTAATTTACATATTATGACTTTTTAAAGGCATTTAAGGTCTACTTATTGTGCGCAAGATATACTATTGTATATCAAGATATACTATTGTATATTATACATATTGTATAAAAAATATATAAAAACAAAAAGAATAGTTCGGTATAAAATAATAATATCGTGCACATATTTGTGATGAAATGTTAGATAAATGTTTAAATGGACTTCACATCAATTGTTTAATATAAACTTAATAAATTCTCAAATAACAGTGTCTATTTTATATTCAATTTAAATAATTAAGATATGTGCTGACTGTATAATATTTCATAAAAATGAAAAATAATAATATACATATAAACACAATATTTTTAATTTAACAACTATATTTTAATAAACTAAAAAAAATTATAATTAGCATAATAATAAAAGATTTATAATATACCCTTATAGAAATTTAATACTGTAAGTAATTTTTTGGCTAGTGATTAATCATTTAAAAGCACTATTAAAAGCACTATTAACAGTGCTTTTAATAGTGCTTTTAAGTAAATAATTACTAGCCAAAAAATCACTTACAGTATTAAATTTCTATAAGGGTATATTATGCACCAAGAGGAGAAAACTGCGTTTTTCAGACGAGTGTGAAGTTTGCCGCTCTCGCTTTCGGCTCGGGCGGCAAATCATACGAGTCTGGAAAAGCTTTCGACTCGAGGTGCATACGATATTTTTCACAACACCTTTACGGAAATGTTCGACTTTTGAATGCCTGTAGAGTGTGTGCGTTTGGTGTTCCATTCGTACAGTTTATACGCGCGTATCGTTAAATAGAAAGAGAAAAATAGAGTGATGCGGGGTCCAGGGGCAAAGCCCTTAATGAGGGGTGTAGGAAGCGAGGCCCCCCACATAACACAAAACTAAAATGACAATAAAATTTCAAAAAAATTAAGTGTGCAAGTAGAAACTTGCACATTGCTTCCTCATAGTTTTTAAGTGTGCAAGTAGAAACTTGCACATTGCTTCCTTATAGTTTTTAAGTGTGCAAGTAGAAACCTGCATATTGCTTCCTTATAGTTTTTAACCTTGTTTTTAACCCTTTAGGGGCCATACATCGATCCCGTTGGAGTAAAATGTTATAATTTATAAAATAGTCTTAAAAGACGTCCCTGATAAAAATTTTTTAGATTTTTTAATTTTTTTAGTTTTTTTAGTTTTTTTTAAATTTTTTTAGTTTTTTAGTTTTTTTAGTGAATGTACATAATTATGTACACAGGCCCCTAAAGGGTTAAGTGTGCAAGTAGAAACCTTTGCTAACAAAGCTTCCTCTATGAGGAAGCCAAAACAAATAAATACTAATAATTATACATTGAATAAAATAAAAGCTTCCTCATAGAGGAGCTTTGTGAGCGAAGGCTTCTACTTTTGTTTCCGCTTTTGTTTGTTGTCTAAAGGCGGAAATTAGAGCAATTACGTAGATATTTTAAACAGAAATCGATAACCCCTTTATTATTATCAATTTTTATTAATTCTATTATATTCTTCAATTTTTTCTACCTTTATTTCATATATAATTCTTTAAAATTTAGTTAATTAGTTCTTGAGTTATAGAAATTTCAGTAAACTTGTGGCTGTTGTTTTTAACAGAAATCGGTAACCCCTGTATTATTAACAATTTTTATTAATTCTATTATATTCTTCAGTCTTTTCTACCCCTATTTTATATATAATTCTTTAAAATTTAATTAATCAGTTCTTGAGTTATAGAAATTTCAGTAAACTTAGCTGTTTTCTTTAACAGAAATCGGTAACCCCTTTATTATTAACAATTTTTATTAATTTTATTATATTTTTCAGTCTTTTCTACTCCTATTTCATATACAATTCGTTAAGATTTGGTTGATTAGTTCTAGAGTTATAAAAATTTCGGTAAATTTGGCACATACACATATTTTTTTAATGCAATATTTCGACGTTTTAGAACACTGAACATATTGACATCAAAAACTCAAAAAACAATCTTTTCTTTGGTTTCTTCTACCCTTATCTATACTAATATATAAAATTCTTACGGGGGGGGGTGGTGTGTTTGAACGTTTTTAACTTAAAAACTATTGGGCTGAATTTTTATCAAAAGTATATAAAATAGGGTTAGAATTTTCTGGAAAGTGCTATAAAGTGTATAGTTTTTCGTTACCGATCTTTTTGGGAACCGGCATCCGAAATTTTTCCAATTTTTCGGGAAATAATTGACCGAATCTTTAAGAATTATATATAAAACAGGGGTAGATTTTCCCGGGGAGTGCCATAAAGTGTATAATTTTTCGTTACCGATCTTTTTGAAAATCGGTTACGAAATTTTTCCAATTTTTTAGGAAATAATTGAGTGAATCTGAAAGAATTGTATACAATGGAATTGAACTTCAGTCAATAAAAAAGTGATATTTTTCATTTTATAGTATTTTTGTGGATTGGTGTGTATGTATGTTTGCTTAACTATTCATCCGTTAGTGGACTAAATGTTAAAGTGGTATATATGAAATAGGGGTAGAATTTTCCTGGGAGTGCCATTATGTGTATAGTTTTTCGTTACCAATTTTCTGGGAACCGATTTTTCTAATTTTTCTTATTTTTCGGAAAATAATTGACCGAATTTTAAAGAATTATATATGAAACAGGGGTAGAATTTTCCGCGGAATGCTTTTACATTAATCTGCCCGCTATACGGGGCAGAAAGTAACAATTTACCTCCCTAGAGAAGAAAGTAAGCCCTGGCGTGAAATTGGCCACTTTCGCCCCTCTCTACAGGCATGGAAAATCGAACTTTCCGTGGAGGTGTTGTGAAAAAAATTTTATCGTAGCAACTGTAAAATAAAATTTTGCTACAAACCAAAAAATTTATAAAATTTTTGACATTTATATTGAAAAAAAATAAAACAAAAATCAATTTAAAAAATGTTTACTAATAATATATCCTTCTATTACTTCAAATTCTATTATTTAATACGACTCTCTAATTAACAGTAAATTAATACAAACATTTTGTAACCGTAATTTATTATCTCATTCAGCATATTTTCTTCCACCTGTTGAATTTGCTCTTTCATACATTATAATACAACAAATAATAAAATAAATATAATATAATGTAATAAATTTAACGAACTATTTAATTGTTCGATTTAAATGAGTACAGTATGTTACACTTCATAAGTCCTGATATATTTGTAGTTTCGAAATAAGATAACAATCGTATTTTCTATTTTACTTAAATGTGTAATATAATACTGCATATTTAATTAAATTTAAAATATATTTTATATAATACAGTAGTTTATGTAATTAATATGTACATATATAGGAATAAACAAAATAAAGAGATCATACATAATCAAAAATAATTATGCATTATTCCTTGCCTCTAATTAAAAGCATAATTAATAACATATTCACAAATCGTTATTATGCCTGTCAAATTCCTGTAATATCTGTTTTACAAATTGTTGTTTAAAGAATGTCATTTAATATTTAACATTTCTTAATACTTATGATTTTTACTTATTATCTTGAATAAATCTTGATTTACGAAAAAAATTTAAAGTTTTAATTAATTGAAGCTTACTTATACATGTACCAAATAATTTACAAGCTCCAAACTTTGTTTTCATGATACGGACGTCAATAATTACATGATAGATTAAATACCTAATGTATATTTATCATGTGCCGTATAAAGAAACTAATTATAAGACAAAAATTTATATATTTTATCTTATTCAAAAATAATTATCTTCTAAGTAATTATTACGTTAATTAAATAACGATCAATTATAATTTTCTGCAAAATAATACTCATTATTAGCTGTTATTATTAAAAAAACTAAAAGGTATATATTTTATGCTCCCATTACTAAATATTAAAAGTTTTATTATTTTTTAATAAGAATAATCGTTAATATTTCATTAATATTTCTATTATAATACAATATTTTTTTACATAATATTTTCTAAATCATAAGAAACTAGAAGAAAATTTTATATAAAAAATATATATAATTATATAATTATAAAAAATATAATAATACAAAAAAATTTATACAGAAGTTATACAGAATAAACAGTAAAGCACTCTGATATTTGGAGTTAGAAAGAAAAGTTGGTATTACCAAAAGTAAAATAATAAGAATGCAGCAATGTGCTTTAATAAAAAACTTATACAACCATGCTAAATCGCATTAGAATTAATAATCTCAATTAAAATTATCTCAATTCATTATTCTGTTTATTATACACCGTTGACTGAAGAATCGGTGCTCGATCGTATAGTTGTTATTGCGATGAATATTACCATAGCTCCGGTGGTCGAATTGGCACGACACCCGCACGGTATACGGCAGGTTCCAGGTTCGAACCCTGGCTGGGGTAATATTTTTTTGCAATAAAATAAAAATTATTTAATTTACAAATTACATCATCTGACCAAAAGCGTTGGTCGAAATTAGTAGTGTCTTGACGATTGATCCAAAAAAGTGCTGTGTGAATCCGACAAAGCGAGTTGGCTCATAGTTTTTTCAATGGTCACATCGAAGAGATGTTATATATTGCCAGTCTGTCGATTAAGTTGCTTATTTGTTATTCTATACACTGGCGAAGAAAATTCATTATTCTGTTTAAAATTATTAGATTAACAAGTTTAATTACACCTATATGTACATACATACGTATATATATATATACATATATATACGTCTACTAGAAATTGTGTCATTTGCTAAAGCAGCACGATATAGGGAAGTAGAAATAGTCCCGCTATCTAATTAATGAAACATGAGTTACTAACTCTAAAGAGAGTGTACTGTGATTAAAAGATTAACGAATCGCAGATAAATGTTGCAATTTTAAATTAACATTGCAATTTGCAATTTTTAATAAATATTTCAAAATGTGAATTAAAATGTTTCAAAATGTGAATTAGATTTCGGAAATGATAAAACTTCAGAAAATATTTGCTCTGTCGAATTGAATTATCGGCGAATTATTTACATAGGAAGAGATATACTGGAAGGCGAGCCAATTGCGTGTCTGCGATATTTCCAATAAAACTCTGTGCCTGTGCTCACTACAGAAATCGATTGCAAACTTTTTTTTAATCGTGAAATATCACGTCGGAAACACTGATGGTGCAAATGTCGAGTTTATAGAAAACAAATATTTCATGAAAGTAACTACATCACACGGAAAAACAATCAAATGGAATTTTGTTTAATTATTTGAATCACCAATCCAGACCAAAACGTATAAATTTCACAATATTTTTTCAGTGTATTTTGAATGCAGAAATATTGTAATCTCTGATGATGGTCACAAGAATCAATTTTTAAATTTTTGCAGCTAAGTGCATCATGTACACAGGATGTAAAAGCAATTTAAGCGTTTAGAATTTGATTCATCAAAAATTAGACACTTCTGTCAAAATATAATTGCACAATACAAAATTGTAAATTTTTAAAGAAAAATACCATGGTATCATTGAAGTTTTTATGCATGTAAATTATATTACAATAAATTGTGCATATATAAGTTAAGATTTATTTATTTTAGCGATTTAAAATAGAAAATTTAGAGCTATATAGGTCTATTTTGTTAATACTATAATAATGAGTCATTTAACCTTAGCTAGCCACACTTATATCTTTGAGTCCTTAATTCGCCACACTCCGGTCTGTGACCGCTCGACTTTGTGGCATTGTCATTTTCATTATAATTAATATTTTTAAGCTTGTACTGTAGAAATTGGAGATATAGACTCTGAATAAGATGTTTATGTGATAATATCGAAAATTATTTGAATTTAAACTGAATTTATTATATAAATTAAAAAATTACGTTACATTATGTAAAAACTATAAGAAAACCGAAAAACGTTTAGCGGTCCCCTGGACCGGAGTGTGGCGAGCTAGAGTTAAATGTATAAGTAAAAATGATGGAAAATTAATCATGCATTTAAGTCGCTAGAATATCAAATGTATTGTATTTACAAAGATGATTTATTTTATGTATAAACGAAGACTACTTCTGCTGCTTCAGATCAATGTTATGCGAATATTTGAATATTTTGACTCCTTCAAAAATACATTGTATCTCCAGAATGAGCGTTGAATAACTCTGGCTTGATTCAATTAATCTTGATTGCAACAGCCAGTCTGTGTGAAAGTCGGCTCTGCGTTCCATTAATTATGTATTGTACAAACTTGCGCCACGCGCCCATCCATGTTATATCGTCTTCATCGATAATATGTGCTCTGGTTTGTAAATACATGAAGGATGACGGTTCACGAATTTTAGGTAAAGCTATGTTTCTGGTTGATTAACTATTTGATCAAAATGATCAAATAATCAACTAATGATTTAAACACGAAATAATTGAAGGATATCCCGCATAATATGGTATATAATTTGTTATCTATTTATTTTTAATTTCTATGAAATATAAAATTTTATGTAATATTGATATGCTAAAGAATAAATTTTTATAATAAAAATATTATATTTCCTATATTTTATTCTCTTTACAGTTGTTATATAGAAGAATTTATTAAAAGATTACGCGTCTATTTTCTTAATTCTTAATTTTTAAGTTAATGGTAAGCATTAATATTGAAATTAGCAAAATTTTCAGTGTAAATATCACTTTTACATAATTTAACATTTAGTTAAATTTTTTTACATATACATATATGCAATACGACTTTATTTCAGCTATGTGCCAAGAAAGGCGTTTTTTTTTTCAGTAAAACGGCCCAAAAACCTTTACAAGTCATGGCATATTCAATTCCCAAAACAACCTGGCCATTATGCAACCTCACAGAATTATTTAACCCTTCCCCTTATTAACCCTATTAACATCTTTCTCCGTATTATATTTTAGGTTGGTTTTAAAAAGGATACCCATGGTAACCCACCAAAAAGGTAGGTTTTAAAAATACATATACTACATATATATTCCAACTTATTATTACGTGCCGATCACAGTCGGACTTGAAACACAGCTATCGTTGGGATATTAATAGTATATTACACTACAAGGGCCGAAAGTTGAATTTTCGGCCCTGCGCGTCATGATGCCCCGAGGCGAAGCCGAGGGCATCATGACGAGCAGGACCGAGATTTCAACTTTTGGCCCGCGTAGTGTATACGATTTTTCTTCATAGCCGGTCGAAAGTACGTTATTAATTTTACTTTTTTTAACTTTAAATGTTAATAAGCATGTTTTTGATGCCTGCCCCCGACATTTGCGGCACGAGCGAAGCGAGTGCTGCTGGTCGGGGGGGGGCAGGCATCAAATACATTCCAAGAGTCAAGTCTTGTCATATTTTGTAAAAATAAATTCACGTGCGTGCCAACGGGGTGACCGTTGGTATGTGTGTGCACGTGTGTCGCGCGGATTCGCACGCCAGGACGATCGATAAGCCGTCCGTCGTCGGGATCGCGTCTTCCGGCCGGGGAACGAGACGCGGATCGTCGGGAAGCATCGAAATTTCGTATAACTTCTTCCTCGTCTACGGATTCATCAGATGACATATTGACAGAACAATATTGATGACTATTTTTAAGGTTAAAGGGCGTTAAGGTTTAAAGTTATAGAGAGCGCGCGTGTACTTCTCACAGGGAGTAAATGTTAAACTTTCGTCCCTGCTATTAGGGACGAAAGTACGTACTTTCGACCGAGGTATGAAGAAAAAATCTTTTCCTCTCCCCGGAATTAAATCGACGCAATTTAATAATTATCTAAAAACTGTATAGAATTTATTGCAAAAAATATTACCTCAGCCAGGTTTAATTGACTTTAAACATTTGTAGATGTTTATTACAAGTAAACTAGTCTTTCATTGAAAAATAGATATTTTGTATTTATATTGTAAATGTATATACAGTGTCTAACATCCGTTACTCATTGAATTATCATTTATTTTATTTATGATTTATTAAGCACTTCGCATATTGCATTATTAGCCATAACGAAACGTTTAATAAATATTTAAAGCATACATTCATAATTCGAAAATAAAATAACAGGACGTAAACAGACAGTAAAGCAAATACACATGATAGTATAATCATTATCGGAATGAACGCATAATTTTATTTTATATTCTGACTATAGGTATATTACAGATAACGATCTTTTAGTTCGATTACACGCCAACGTTCCATTTTGCCTTTTTGACTTCCTCAAAACACACCTTTAGTACAATGAAGAAATTATTAACTTTTTATATCGCTTAGAATGACCTCAATGTGGAGTCAAAACGTTCGGAACATTACCTACACTGTTGAAGTTTAAATAAATCAGTTTTAATCTGAAAAATTACGCACCAACAACCGCATTGTACTCTCATCAGCCCTTTAATCACCACAATTTGCTGGTCTATTTTATATAGCTATTGTTAATTAAAAATACCAATTTTAATTATTTAAAAATACATTTTAGGATATTTTATTTAAAACTTATATATATAATAAACAATTAAATATACTATTTATTTTTGTAGAAACCTAAAAACTAAAATAAACAAACAACAAACCAACATTAATTTGTTTAGTAAATATTATGTATGATTAGTTTATTGCCTTTCCCCGTAGGGTTTACAATATTTTAGTTTAGTAAATATTATATTGTCGTATAAAAATAAAAAATTATACACATATTAATATTTTAGTACAAAACTCTTAATATAAAATTAAAACTTTTCCGGCTGGTTTGATAATAAAATATAACAATACATTTTTAATATAAATCGTTTTTAAAATGTGATTATAGGTATAAGAAATATATTATAATATTTCTTTACAAACGTTTGTGATATATAAAAACTTAGGTGTAAAAAAATTTTGGTTTGAAAAGTTTTCCATATAAAAATTATTCGTTTAATTTTCGGATATCGACTTGCCTGAATTGACACTCGACTGAAATCAGATCCGATATAATAGAGTGTGAATAATGAGAACAATCTTAATCATCTACAAACTGATATTCGTACTCCAATCCGTTCGGCATTACTGACGAAGCAATCAATTAACCGACTTTTTATACGTAGGCCTTTCCCACAAGTTATGGCTTTTTTTGGAAGCAAACTCCCTTTCCTATAATTGGCACTGTCACGGGATTAAGTCCATCCAGTTATGTAGTGATCGTGATTGGATCGCCGTCAAGAGACAAGTCATCGTATATCCGTCTCACCCCGGAACGAATCCAATCGTTATGTCCATCGAATTAATTGATTTCAGCCGACCAAACCCCTATAATCTTTCTTCTCGACACATCCATACTTTGTTATAGTCACTGCAATAAACATCTTCGAGGATTTGACATATTATATCATCATACACAGAGTACAAACTTTTATTCTGATCTAGGCCAACGTCACACCACCATGTCAAACTACAGTAGACTAATATAATCATATATAGTTTGTACATGTTAAAAAGAGATAAAAATAAATTAAAGAAAAAAAATTGTTTTAAAATACAACTACTTATATATTTTAAGAATTTTATAAAATTTAATTTTTTTTTGAACAATACAGTACCTCATTAAGCCTCCATATAACGTGTAAGTATTAATACTTATTTTTATTTAATAACTAACGAGAAATATATACTCGTATCTTATATTATTATATTATATTCTTACATAAACATTTTAAAGATTTAAGTATATGTCACCTAACAAAAAAATTTTTTAAAAGAAGAAAATTTTCTCTTTGTCGAGTGAAAGAAAAAAAATTGTTATATTTTAACATTGCCCACCTCCAGTAATATGGCAAAAAAATTCCGTACGTAACATCATATTTTATAAAATTAAAAACATGATTTTCAAACAATTTTTTAAAAGCTTAATAAACGTAAACATAAATGTTCTGACCATTCAGTTATATACAACCATGAATATGACAGAAAATCACGGAGATATTTTCAGGTTACCGGAAACATAAGTTCGTCGTAGTGACGGATGAAAGCAGTAGCTCAAAAACAAACGGCAGAAGAATTTTTTAATTTTATTTCGTCACTATATCATATAATCTGTATATTTGTACCCAAGCTTTGTAAATATGTAAATAATGATGCAAGATAATAATTATAAAAGCTATCCTTTTCAGCTCACACAATCGTTATACACTGAGAGACCCAATTAGTTGATAGAACTAAAATTTTTTTGTTAGCGAGTTTTGTTCCGAACTTTGTTTGTTGGAAAGTATTTTGTTCTTTTAACAAATATTATTTAAATTCTGTTGTCCGAAACAAAAATTATTGTTGTCGTTGCGATTCGTGTCCAACAACGTTCGCAACATATAAGATCTGCTGTGCCAGCAAATTATTTTTCTCCGTACAACAGTATTTACTTTGTTCGTTCAAACAAATAGGTTCCGTATTTGGTTGTAGCCTCATTGGATCTTTTGTTCTTTGAACAAAATATTTGGTTTCACATACATATTCTTGCAACAAAATTATTTTGTTCTTCTAACAATAGTATATTGTACCACAGTATAAGTAAGAACAGTAGGTTCACTCCGTGTCGGATCTATTGTTCTTCGTGGCAAACGTCCGCCATGATGTTGATTGCCTAATCGTGTTTTATTTGAACCGCTTACTATAGAAATCGCTTGATAATTATATATAAGAAGTGAAAAAAATATAAGAAATATATTAATTAAATATTCGAAGCAAAAATGTCACAACACACGCACATAAGTAAAAAATACATGCGCGCTTTATTTGAATAATAGAAACCGCTTGTGATAATTATATAAGAAATGAAAAAAATATAAGAAATATATCATACATAGATATTAATTAAATATTCGAAACAAAAATAATGTCACGACACATTTTATTCATGTATATTTTATTCATTTTATTTATGTATTAATTTTTTTATGTATTTATTTATTTATTATCTTATTACATAATATTCAAATAGCATATTTTTATTACTGTATTTAGATATATATGTATATATCGGCGCGTATTGTATTTATATTTATTAAAAAAATTTTTTTTGAATGAAATTATAATACCATGAGTAATAAAATTGGTTATTGATATGTATTTAAAGATTGTGGGATCAAAGAAAACTATTCTGATTTCCGAAAGATTCAGAAAGGTACGTATTCATTATAACAAATACATAAATACGTTAAATACACATAAATACATAAATATGCATTAACATATTAATACATAAATAAATATGCTATTTGTATATTATGTAATAAGATACATAATAAATAAATACATTTGAAAAAATTAATACATAAATATATTAATACATTAATATATTTAATGCATTCAAGTCTTAATATATATTAATGTATTAATATATTTATGTATTAATTTTTTTTATTGTATTTATTGAGTACCTATGTATCTTATTACATAATATACAAATAGCTATAATAAATATACAAATATTTATTTATGTATTAATGTGTTAATGTATTTATGTATTCATGTATTTGTCACAAGTCATAATGAATACGTACCTTATTTCTGAATCTTTCGGAAATCAGAATAAAGTTTCCTTTGATACCACAATCTTTAAATACATATAGATAACCTCTTTTATTGCTTATTATAATTTTTATTTAATATTTTTTTTTAATAAATACAAATACAATACAACTGACACGCCGATGTATCTAACCAAATGAACTATCAGATGACAGCCGCCATGTTATTGATTGCGCAAATCGCCATATTCATTTACCAACTTCTTTAGAGGAGTGAACCTACTGTTCTTACTTATACTGTGATTGTACAACGAGTGGGAAAAGTGGTCAATTCTGAATGAGTGTGAAGTTGGTCGCACGAGCGAAGCGAGTGCGACCGTCACACTCATTTGGGCCCAACCATTCTTCCCACGAGTTGTTCATACTATTTTTCCTAACAAGAGCGTGAAACAGGCCGCTTTTCGCGGTTGTTTTACAATTTCATTTCTCCACTAGTTGAGAAATGGCTCCATTTCTCAACTAGTGGAGAAATGGATCGTTTTGCTCACTCAAAACAAGCGCGAAAAGCGGCCCATTTCACGCTCGCGTTAGAAAAAAAGTACTTGTTTGCTCATATAGAAACAAATAACTTTTATTGTGTCAACTAAAATTTGGTTATTTCAACTAAATAGGTTTCTCAGTGTATGTAAAACAAAATTCTAAGCAACAATTTTTAATATAATTATCTACAAAAATCTTGGAAAAGTTCCATAAAGGGGTTTGCGAATTAAATAACATTAATCGCGATAAGTGAGTTAGGTTACACTTGCTAATTTGAGGCTTCGCACTGAAGAGAGATATGCGTATGCCTAACGAGATGCGAGACCATATCTTGCGTTACGCAGACGCATATTAAATTTAACGACTTCGTCAGGAAAGTGGCAACCCGATACTGCTTCTCTCAGAGCTATGTTGAGCATAAGTTAAAAATTCTCTTGGAAATTTCGTGCAAACCAAAATTTAATTCAAAATGTTCAATAATATGTAACGTACTATAAAATGCGCATAAAATTATTAATTGTATGAATTGCTGATATTATATCCTATGCGCGCGATTTATAATATATCAAAGTAAAAAGATAAACTCTCAAACGTCATTTTTCGTTGCAAAATTTGATTAAAAGTACATGTGGTTGCAAAATTGATATATTTTTAACTTTAATTGTCTTAACCGTGGCTTAAATTAAGATCTTATGCACATAAAATTCACGATTAAATTGAATAAAGGATAACTTTTTGTTATTAACTTAATTACATCCCTTAAAAAGATATGTTATGTATATTATTATGAATATATATTTATATATAATCATATTCAATACTTATTATATAAATTACATTTAATATTATATTTTTAAATTTATAGTTTTAACAAAAAAAGGAATTATAATATTATAATATTGTATCGTAACAATTTTGTACTAAATAATATATCCAACAATATAAAATGTAAGTGTGATAACATGACTATAATGATATTATCACTTTCTGAGACTTTAAGAGTTATAAATTTTCTAACATTTAAGTCTAATATTAATAACCAAATTTAGTTATTTTAGGTTATTAGAACATTTTTTTAAATTAATAATAAGGTTTTTACTGGATTAGATTTAATCAATCGTAAGATATTTGATTCGTCTTTAATCTTGTAAGTCAACTTACTGCAAAGTAATATATGTATACTGTATAAATACATGATAAATTCATTCTATCAGCTCTTGCCATAAAATAGAGAAAATCGAAATTTTAATTTTCTAAGTTTAATTAAAAGTCGATGATTTCTACGAAGCGCCAAATATATATACTATGAGAAAAATAAAAAATGTTTTACAATTCATACAATGGATTATAACAAATATCGCAATATTAATTATTAATATATAATAAAATTGCATAAAAAGAAGTAAATTTCAAGATTGTCTACCAATAAAAGGACAAAAATATAGAAAGATATGCCATTAGATACTTTGTGCATACAATTCGTACACGTTTCAAGATGGCGTCTACGCGCACGTGCGACAAATATGAATGAATAAGTGTCTTACATTTGTTTTTTTATTATCTAACTATCAAATCTTTATATTAATTTGTGATTAAAATTGATTTCTAAAAATCTACAAGCGCCGCTTATCTCCAAACTAAAACACAGTATCTTCCCAAGCCTATATAACGAGAGCGAAATAAGGAACAACCACGGAGAATAATCTTGAATTTTTCTACAGCATTTTCTCAGCTTTATAAGATTTATCACTATAATCTTCAACTGGTGGTATACTAAAAAGAAGCTAAATGTTTATGTGTAATACCGCAAGGCCATGAGTGTTGCCATAATAAAGATGACATGGGACTATTATATATATATATATATAGATCTAAACATACATTTTATTGAACGAGCAATGCGGAAATAATAAGAGAACAGAAACTTCTCTGTTGTCGGCGGGACAAAAAATAAATAATTGTGAATAAATTTACGAGATAATATCGCGGTTATAAAAGTTAAGAGCTGCTATATCAAATATACCTCGAAGTTGATTCTCCTCTCCGGAGGATCTTTGGCTATTCATCGGGAGCACCCGATCGCAGGAATCGGGCGCCATAATCTCACGAAATTCTGACAAATTAAAATGCGTAATCGGCGATAGTATAAAAACAGAGAGACAATCGGCAAATTGTGTAACACCGAGGAAACTGACCCTGTCTTCTGTCTCAATATACCGTCGCTTCTTTATCACGATCACGACCGCGCGATTGTTCGATAGACACTGAGAGGATGAGGCGAGCCCGAGGAGAATAACTCACGTGCGCATCACCGCTTCCGGTACGGCGGTAGTACGGCAAAAAAGAATCGCGTGCACCGCTGATCGCGCAAGAGCTCTCGTATCGGCGATTGCCGATCAACGGGGGTAGTTTGAGCTAGGGATGAAGATGACACACGAGGTCTGGTGCCGACGCAACTCGCGAAACACGAGGGCTCGCATCTCAACCGCGCGGCGGCTCGGAGACGACTGACATCCCGAGGGCTTCCGCGCCTCCTCCTGGTTGGTCGGTCGGTCGACGGTCGCTTGGAAGGCTGGCTGGTCGCTCGACAACCCGCCTTCTGGTTCCAGCTCTCTCGCACTATCACAGGCGCAGACGCCCCAAAAACAATCACCCATTATGATCAGGTTTGTTCCTTTCCATCTTCCATTCACCCCTTTCGTCATCTTTCGGAGTACAATGGCCGGATTATCGATAGTTCGTGATTACGATCTAATGTACGCTTTAAAAATCACTAAACGTTTCTATTATACTTATCGTTAGATATATAATATGCAATTTAAAGGGATCCTGGAGTGACGGCCAAACTCCGACGGGAAAGCGCCCTTATCTAAGCGGAATTAAAAATATCGATTATTTTGATCATTCTGTCCTTATCCAACGAGATTCTACGAGATATCTGTCCTTGTCAGATTGCAACGTCATGTATACTGCGTGTGTGTACGCATGCATAAAATCTGCGATCAGTGAAAATATTTCTTATTAGGTTTTTAATCTTAGTTTCAATGATTCAATGATTCAACGTTGTTCTTTGATCTAGTCCGATTAGTGGGGTACTTTCGATTTGTACACGTAAGCTATATAATTTGTACATTAAAACAAAAGTTTCCATGAAGTGACAGCTCTGGGTACAAAAGATAGGTACACCAAGTAGTATCAAATATAATTTTTTCTTTTTTTTTAAGTTTTTAGTCTTTAATTTATCACTCCACCCATCATTTCTGTATGTACTTTAAACGTGTTAAAGGGATTTCAAATCTGTAAAACCAATTCGAAGAAAATCATACACCTATAAATATCGATCATTGCCGTCCCTCCAGGATCCTCTTAAGTAAAATATTTTTAAGAAGAGAAATTATTTTTGAAAAACTAAAATGGAAAAAAGAGATAGATAGAAATAACCGTTGCAGTAGAATAACCACAATATTGATCAAACATTAGGCTATCTAGAAGTAACCCAATGTCTTTAGATTCGACAGCGATATCTATTATTTCTAATATGCATTATGATAAAAGATACAAATAATATTTAGAAAACATTTTTGCTTTTTTTTATATAGAAAAATTTTAAAATAATATATAAGCAATATTGTTAACATTATACATATAATTAAAAAAATCTTTTATGCATAAAACAAAAATACTTGTTCTTTTATTAATGTATAAATACAATAATAAATATTGTCCTTATTAATATTTTTGTTCTCTTTCTTCATTAAATTAATTGTTATCTTTCATACAAAATTTAATAGTTTAAACATAGCATTACCTTTTTTCTTTAAATACTGGAAAAGTTACCATTAAAAGGATCAAACGAAAATATATACAAGCATAATGATAAGATAATCATGTAGTTATATTAAACAAGCTAAAATAATGCAATATAATATGATAAAGTATATATTTTGATAATGTAATATAATGTGACAGTCTAATATGCGTGCAAGTGTATAATTGTGGACAGAATTAAAGGTTGTCTGGTTGAGTTTCGGAACGCACCCTATTTATATTTAATATCCAGCTACCATGTCAGCAATCACCAATTCTTTTAACATTTGAATATATTTAACATCTTGTTTGTCTGCTCTTATAATGATCAATCACTGCGCAAGCTGTGTGCATTAGTGCTCATCCACTTCCAAATGGGATGCGTTCCGAAACGCAACCGAACAACCTTTCTGTCCCCAACTGCATATCATGTGTGTGTATCTGTTTGTTGTATGTAAAAACAATATAAGTTATATAATTAAAAATATCAATTCTTTAATGTTTTTTTTCTCCTTTTATTAAGTAAAAAATTCTAATTTGATGGCATCAATGTCCTATTCTTCCACGCGCAATTTGACTCTTTATTTCACGATAAGTTGTTTTAATTGTCAAAAATTATAAAAGATATTAATAAAATTAAATTTTCTTGTAAATTTGAAGAGCGGTGTATCCTGTTACGTATCCTGTTAGTCTCAAGGGTTTGCTTTAGAGAGCTATTTATACTCTTAATAAAGGTTTTATCATACATGCCGTCGTTTGTCGAGTAAAACTGCAAAAGTGTCACATGTCTTTTGTCGCGTTCTTTATATCCTTTGATGTACTTTGCATTCTTTCAAGTGTCGCATTGCTCTCTTTTACGCTCTTTTATTTCTATGGTATTTCTCAAAGCATTTACGAACTCATCTGTCTTGAGCCTTTTTAAGAGCGTGGTTTTAAAGAGGAGTACATTTAAGCTCATTTTGTGTGTTTATTATCTATTTCTTACATTATTTTGATTTTGATAAATTAGTGTTGCATACCATATACCTCTCATATGTATATGCATGTCCGTTAAATTATATTTTAGAAAAAATATCCAATATTAATTTATCTATCTATATATATAAAATATAATGTCTGTATGTATGTTCTTTATACACTCCTTAAACTATTTGACCGAATTTTTACCAAAAGTATATAAAATAGGGGTAGAATCTTTCGGGGAATGTTATAGAGTGTATAGTTTTTCGTTACCGACCTTTTTGGAAGCCGGTATCCGAAATTTTTCCAATTTTTCGGGAAATAATTGACCAAATTTTAAAGAATTGTATATAAAATAGGGGTAGAATTTTCCGGGGAGTGCCATAAAGTGTATAATTTTTCGTTACCAATCTTTTTGGAAATCAGTTACAAAATTTTTCCAATTTTTTAGGAAATAATTGAGTGAATCTGAAAGAATTGTATATGATGGAATTGAACTTCAGTCGATAAAAAAGTGATAATTTTCATTTTATAGTATTTTTGTGGATTGGTGTATGTATATGTATGTTTGCTTAACTATTCATCCGTTAGTGGACTAAATGTTAAAGTAGTATATATGAAATAGGGGTAGAATTTTCCTGGGAGTGCCATCATGTGTATAGTTTTTCGTTACCAATTTTCTGGAAACCGATTTTTCTAATTTTTCTAATTTTTCGGGAAATAATTGACCGAATCTTAAAAAATTATATATGAAACAGGGGTAGAATTTTCCGCGGAATGCTTTTACATTAATCTACCAATTTATCGGTAAAATAATAAAAAGAATAAGATGAATAAATTGTAAAAAAGACAAAATGTAAAGAAAATTGTAAAGTTAAATGTCTATTATTAATCATTTTTATTTTATAATAATTGTACAATTATTTAATATAATTATATTGAATAAAAAATATTGTGCAATTTTAAATATAATTTAATTAATAATAAATAAATATAATAAAATTTGAATAAAAATGAATATAAAGGATTCTTTGCAATTGCCTGATGATAAAGGAATTTTTTTTGATTAAGGATATTGAAACACAAATGAAGTCGTTTAAAGAAAAACGACTCCTGGGCGAAGCCCGGGTAACCAGCTAGTTATTATATTACAGTAAATATTAAACTAATTTATAAAAATAATTATAGATATGTAAATGTAATTATTTTATTTCATTGTTCCAATATACTTTCATTTACATTTTAGAACTTTTTTAATAATTTTTAAGTATTTTAACATAATTACATTATATATTAAATAAACACAGATTAAATTAGTATTAGCGTCATGGATTTATTCAAGATGCATAAATGTACTTGATCATATATAGATAGATCAATAATTACAAATCTCATGAACATCTGACATTGCTAAATACAATATTAACACTGCATTCATGAAATTATAGGACTGTTATTATTATACTTGTTATTGAATTATTTCACGACCACAGAAAATAATAAACGTATACGCTTTTCTCGCAAACAAAGAATACATCTCTTTTATTTGATTATCTATACCTATATGATGAAAAATTTGTTATATTATTATCTAATCTTTTAGATATCTTATCTTAAAGATATCATTTATAAAAAAACTTTATAAAGAAAAAAATATTTTTATTTCAAATATTTATTTTACTACTGATAGACTAATAAAACTTTCATTAAACTTACCACACCTAAATAAAAGAAAATTGAAGATAGTATATAATTTTCATTTTAAGCTTTTTTTATCTCCTATAGTTTGATTTGGAAAAAAAAACAGATATTGTAAAACATCTTTGCAATATAAATAATCAAATAAATTTTTATCAAAATTTCTTACGGTTTTAATTTAAATTCAATACCATGATTTCTTTTATAACAATATGTCTCCGTAGATTTTTACAATAATTAATATGTAAGACGTAGCATACGGCAGGAAATCATGGCAATTGCTCAGATTTCACCAAGTCGATGAAGTTTAATGGAGGTGAAATCTATCGAAATATAAACATAAGCTCTCCAAACCTTTATCCTTCTCAGCACGTTTCGTGTTCCAGCAAAGTTCTATTTGTCTCTGATCCAAGTTAGTTCTTTCCCCGCTCTATCCTTTTTTTCCTTTCCTCTATAACCATTGGTTAAAAGTTTTGTTGAACTCTTATCCGTAATTTCCAGAGTTTGAGAAATCTCGCTGACCCTTCGATGCGCGATGACCGAAGTAACCATCAATCAAGTTTTAAATATAAAGATAAATCACGAAATGAAGACAAGTTAAACAGAATGTTTCGAATGTTTCGCAAGAGAGTCTGATAGCTAAGTAAGATTTTTTATGACTTGATATTCTAAGGAACATCAGAAGAGATGATACTATTCGGGATGCGACAGAGTGGTTTTATATTTATATCAGGCAGGAGCTGTGATCCGAAAATCATACGTTACCCTTTGATCTTTCATATTTTCATAACATACAATATACGATTTACTATATAATATAAAGCATAATTTCCCTAGGCTACCTAGGAAATACCAAAGAAAAAGTAGACATAAAAAAATATTCAATTGCTAATATTAATGTACTATTGATGATAATTGCTCCAGCACAAGCGAGATTATTGGTTCTCTTCTGAAATTGCTATTTCTTTCTTCTTCTACACAACGAGTGCAAAAGAAACCTCAAAAGTTCTCGATTGGTAGTCAGACTTTAGAACGTCGATTAATGTGTATTGGCTATACCGTTTGACTTTTAAAGTTCAAAGTATCGTAAAACTCATAAAACGATTTTGTATTATGCTTTCTGACTGCTTCATTATTTCCACATAACTTACTTTTTTGAGTAATAAATATAAAAAAAGCATGCAGTAAAAGGTAATCATCAATTTTGTTAGTTAGCCGTTAAATCGTTGAGGATGTGCGAAATCAAAAGTTGTTTTGTCCGACTTCTCAAGAAAATAAATTAAATCCTTGAAACTTTATTATTACGTCTTCGTTTAGCTACTAAACAAATAGCATCAATGTGTTTGAACAGCTAAAGAAATTTCTGACGAAGAATTCTTCTCTTTGTTTGCAAACACAATAATACCAATGCATATTAAGCAGTAAACGTTTTCTTTCATTATATTTAGAAATGGATAATTAATACAAAATAATAAACTACAACTTAATTCATTAACCATAAAAAAACAAGTTAGATAAATTTGTGAACTCTTAATATTATGTTATATTATTATATTATTAAAAATATAAATAAAGAACAGGCTCGCGTATGTATCAGACAAAGAAATAAATGTTACCGGCCAATAACGAGCAACAAGATTGTTAAAATTTAAAAATATATATTGTTAATAATGTGGAAATGTATGATTCCGGATTATTCGTATATTCAATGTAATCAAGTCTATTTGGCTGATGAAGGCACGGTGTTGCCAAAACGTCCCTTTTCAACATTATTAACAATATATATTTTTAAATTTTAACAATCTTGTTGCTTGTTATTAGCCGGTAACCATTATATTATTAATATCAATTTAACAATATATTGTTAACAACATTTTTTAAATATATTATTTATTATAACAAACCTACTTTGTAATTTACATAATTAGTTTTTTAAAAATATTTACTTAAAAAAAAATATATATATATATATAGATTTATAACGTCATAAATTAGGAAAAAGAAAGAATAATAGTAAAAATATGTATAATAGTAAAAAGCAAAAATATAATATTTCCAAAATAGTATTATAATAAATAATAAATAAGATTATATAATAAACAATAATTTCAATTTATAGTTTGTGTTCTCATGTTTATCGAGATTTTGTGACTAAATATAATATCTTTTATATTCATGGCAATAGATTATGGAAATTTTATTGGATTTGCTTTGCTCTTTCTCATCTTTTACAGTAATACTTTTTTGTTCCATGCTATCATCGAAGCGCCGCGCTGGAGTGTCATTAATTTGACATAATTTAATAAACTGCACAATTTCTGCTTCAATTTGACTAGAAACTTCCATTTCTTTATTATCCTAATAATAAAAGTGATTCTAAATCCACTCATTCCGACGGGAATTGTCACGTATAAAGAGTGAAATTGCCAATTACATGGATACGTGAGACAATAGTCTATCCAACACTTGAATAATCTGAACGTACAATTTACAATCTGTCTGAAATATATCTATTCTTATATGACATTTTCAAGTATTATTACGTATAGGCTACATAATCATTATTCAATATACTTCAGTTTGTTATACATATATCAATCTACTATCATAGTCACATTAAATCCTCATTAGTAATATGTCATATTAATCCCTCATTAAGCTTTAGTTCTTCAATTAAAAGTATACTTTTTAATATACATTATTTAATATCAATATTATAATAATTAATCAATTTTAATTTAAATGTCAATTAAGAAATTTATCTGATATATTAATAAAAATTTACTGCTATGTTAATAGGACTGATTATAGCATCACATGAGAAAAGCTGGCAGACATAAGAAAAGTTTTAATTATAAAAGAAATTTTCATATTTCCTACATGTTCAACTTGTTTTCCTTTTTTTCTGATAGACAAATGTTTTCTTATATATGCCAGTCTCTCTTTCATAAAAAAATATTATACAGATAACATCCTATTTATAATCTTCGATAACTTGAAAGATCTATATTTGTTTATTTCTGAAGTAGTTTTGGCAATAATAACTATTAAGTAATAAATGTAAATTTTATTTTAATATTATTATTATTATAAATTAATTTAATTTGAAAATTAAATTAAAAAAATTTTTTAGAAGCAATTGCAACATTAATAATTACGTATTCTATAAATTAAACAAGTAAATATGTAAAAATATAGACCAAATAATTTATGAAAACAAATATAGCCCATAGTCTTATATCTTGGATTAAACATAGTTATAATATGTCCTAATAGTTTATTAAAATTATACTGTACAGTATAATTTTATATATTAAAATTATACTGTATAGTATAATTTTAATAGTTTATTATATTTAATCGTCTATTATTTTATATATTTGTTAAAACTGCTAAAGCTGCCATAAATAGGTACCTCACAATAATCAGAATAGAAATTAAAAGCAACAAAATAGTAACTTTGCTAAATAATTCTGATTTTAGGAAATTTCGAAACGTGACGATAAAATGGTTTGTTAGATTATTCATTGTTATACTGTGGATCGACATTGCAATTAACGATTTTAATAGAGTCATTTCAATAATACCGAGAACATTTTAATGAGACTGCTGTGTGGCACGGATACTTAATTCATTAAATTCTTAGAACGACGGAAATACAATTATAGCCATGCAGTATTCCAAGCAAGACATATTTCCGTTATACAAGTCGCGAAATATGCCTTATTCTGCTCCTGTTATAAGGCGGATATATAAGAATGAAATCTGATCTTTCGATCTTTTTTAAAATATAAGAGAACTTGATCAGGGTCGAATTGCTCATTGCTTCGATAAAAATAAAAGCCTTTGACAGCAAATCAGTTTGCGAGATAATTCTTTAACAATTTCATTTTCTTTTGTTTCCATATCCATAATAATATTTCATCATTTCTCTTTTAATTAAAAAAGAGAGAATTTTTAATAGATTTACTTATACATATATAGTATATAAGTAAAAAATGTTGACTGTATATAGCAGCTTTGACAAAGAATTATAAATAATTGATTATCCTAACATTCTAAAATATTTCCAATAAAAGATATTGTAAAATATTTATTAATTTTTTAAAACATTTATCGCAATGTTAATATATGTTAATATAAGAGAAAGCTATATCTCTTATATTATTGTTTGTATATAAACTAATAAACATTCTAATAATAATATCAATTAATTTTATGTTAGTGTTTATAAAGTTTTATAATATTTAAACATAATAAAAAAAATATTTTATTGTTTTAAGTTTCAAAAAATTGCTAAAAAATTGTTCAGTAAATAGTATTCAGTAAATAGTGTTTTTAGATTATTGCAAAACAGTAAACTATGCGTAAAAAATGGCAAAGCAAAAGGCAAATTAAATTTAATTATTATGTTATTATGTAAATTATTATGTATGTATTATAAATCGATTAATTTAATTTTTAATAAAAAAAAATTATATACTATTAATAGTTTATAAACACTGAGACAGATAACATCGCAGGAAACTATTTTGTTCCTTAGGCTACTTTCTCTGAATTGCAATTAATTTCTGTCAAATTATTAAACATTTTAATCCTGTCCAATAAATGCAAATATGAATTAGAATATTAATAAATGTACACCTTTTTGACTAAAATTATTAGGTATCTTAATTATTATGCTGTACTAAATCGAATAACATGCAAGAAAAATTTTTACAATTTAAAAGTTGTTTATTACTAGAGTATTTATTATTATAAACGAATTTATAACGTATTATTTATTATTTCTTTTAAAAATAAATGTTATTTTAAAAAAACTTTATTTTAATAGGGTACCTAATAATTTTGGCCAAAGCTGTAGATTTTTAATTTATTTAATTTAGATGTGTCATCTTTTTAAAATATATTATGTTTGGATTAAATAAACCTGGCTAGTCTAACATTAGATTATACTACTTAATACTTTGTAGAAAACTACGCTCGTCAAGCATATTGCGAATCTCCTTGAAAGCTTACTGAGTTTTTCTCATATACAGTCGATAAGGTAGGAAAGAAAGCTTAGACATGACGTAGATTCATATCATGTAAAAAAAGCTCATTAGGCACCTACTTTATCAACAGATGCAAGCTTACATGCTCGATACATACACGGAAAAAATTTTGCGATTGTTGCAGCGCAAACCGCAGATGAGCCTAGTTTCGCGTTCACGATTAGAAACAAATGCTTTTTTTTTTTTGGGACAGTTGCTCTCCCAAACTGCGACGACTGCGATCTAAAAGCGTTGGTAATGCAGTTGGTAATTTGCATTACCAACACTTTCAGATCGCAGTCGTCGCAGTTTGAGAGAGCAGCTGTCCCAAAAAAAGAGAGCATTTGTTTCTAATCGTGAACGCGAAACTCATCTGCGGTTTGCACTGCAACAATCGCAATTGCGTCAGCAACTGCCCCAAAATTTTTTCCATGTAGGTATATAAATTAAAAGTAAAAGTTGATAGAGCGTTTCTATTAACAATTTGCATACATTTGGTCGATGATAAACAAGTTATTATGTAAAAGTAATAATTGTTTTAATTAATATCAGTAATATTTCGTTAATAATTAATTTACATTACAAAATTAAGTATTTTTATATAGGTATTTTTAAAAAAATTTTATTTTTATATAAAAAAAGCATTATGCAAATAATGCAAATAACTATATATTTATAAAATGCATTATTTTTAAGTAAAAAATGTTATCAATAAATGTTTAAACTTAAAACAATTTACACTTGAAGACAACATAAAAACGTCAAAATAAACACCACAAATTTAATTGATAAAGTAAAAAAAAACGTTTTTTTTTTCATATATACTGTAAATTTCGGCTTTTAAAAGATTGCTACAAGTACTGATGATAATATAAAAACGGTATAATAAAAATAAGTTTTTTTTCCGGAAACATTTTTTATAACATCTTTATGTATTTTACACGACGTATTAGATGTGTGACTTTATGTAGAGCAAATTATATAAGAAGATGATACGCTCAATTTATACGGTTTGTCATCTACGACATAATCGACAAGGCACTTAATCGAGATATTTCGCGTACATAAATGTTATTAAGCAAAGCTTTAGAATTAGAAATGGTGTGGGAAAAATCACATTACTCGACAGAATGAACACAATGCAGTGAAGGAGAGGGAATCAACAAACCGGTTGATCGCATCGATAATATAGCTATTACGAAACATTCCCCCTTTGTATTAAACTAAACAAAAGTTTCAAATACTAGTATAAATTATTTTTAGTAAATAATCGTCAGAAAAACAAATCACGTTTATTTTCAACTCGCTTTAACTCATATGCTTGTAACGTTATTGAGATTTTTATTTTGCTTTCAGAAACGACAGCTTTAAAATTAAATATTTATTGATAAACATATTTATTAAAAATTATGCATTTTATAAATTTTATTATTTACATTATTTTTTATTAATATTACTCGTCTTATCTTAGAAAAATAATTATAAGTAAAAACATATTAATTTATTGCAGATTAAAATATTTTTACAAACAAATTATAAGCCATTTTATTTGATCATTCTCTTGTCAATTTAAATGTTACGTTATTTCTAAATTACATTAAAATATATGTAACATCATAGCTTAAACGCACTTGTTATATTACCAGATTAGCCTCCATTCTATGAAAAGATAATGAGAAAATTCATCTAAGCGTGAACGCTTTGAGAAAATTGAATCCTAGTTTCAAAAACTTGAGCCGAAATTGTTTGGCAATCTATGGTAAAACAAGCAGAATAAAGGGATGACACACTGGAAAAGAAATGAACTCTGACATTTCCGTTGTCTGTCAAGAATATAGCATCAAATTGGACGATGTTTGTACGTAAATTTAGTTCCCAATTGTGATTCCACTTTTAGTACAAGACAATTTTTATTCTTTACCAAACAAGAATCCTGTTAACCCTTAACTAGCACACGTCCGCGATCGAACGTTTATCTGTACACGGGGTGTTGTACACTTTGGGTACGGCGAAATGGAAGCTCCAATAGGCTTGAAAAAAATCAGGTACATACATTAAACACTGGAAAATTATACCCATTAGCCTAAACTATGAAATTTTGGTAAATATGCATAATAGGGGACCCAGCCTCAATGACCTTGACCTTGACATATGTTGTCAAGGTCACCTTCCTGAGTGACCTTCAGAAGGTTTTAGCCGTCGCTCGTTTTTTATTAAAATGTTATTAAAAAAAAAAAGTTTCAAAAATATAGCAGTTATTTTGAGTATATTGAAAGGCATAAATGACTAAGTGTATGTAAAAATAGTACATGTAATACAACAAAGAAAAGTCATTTAAAGCAGCTAATCGTTGATACATTGAACAGTCTTTTTGTTAAAGTAGAGATATATACTTTTCAATATACTAACTATTCTCTGCTTTAACAATTTATTCTTGTTACAGATATTAAGCGTTTAATTTAATGTTGTGTTTTGGTAAAGCAGCGACTTTCTCGCAAAATAAAGTATTCTCTGCTTTAACAAAAAGACTTCAATTTATCAACAATTTACTGCTTTAAATGTTGTGTTTTGGTAAAGCAGCAACTTTCTCGCGAAATAAAGTATCCTCTACTTTAACAAAAAGACTTTATCAACAATTTACTGCTTTAAATGTTGTGTTTTGGTAAAGCAACGACTTTCTCGCAAAATAAAGTATTCTCTGCTTTAAAAAAGAACGTAATATTAGTCGTTTATGCCTTCCAATACTCAAAATAGGTACTATATTTTCCAAACTTTTTTTTGTTAATAACTTTTTAACGAATAACGAGCGATGGCTAAAACTTTCTGAAGGTCACTCAGGAGAGTAACCTTGACAACATATGTCAAGGTCAAAGTCATTGGCGGGTGGGGTGTTTTTATGCATATTTACTGAAATTTTTAGTTTTGAAGCTTCAAAAAAATTCTTGAAATAAATTTGTTATGAAAAAAAAAAAGATTGTTATTAATTAATTTTATGCAAAATTCATAGATTAACCGACCGAGAAAGATGCCTAAACTTGACAAAATTCGTTTTGGGGTGTTTGACATTCCGCGTGTTAGTTAAGGGTTAAAGCAAGTTATACATATCCAGCAAATGTTTTTTTTGCAGTTTAGATTTCTAAATGTAACTTTTTATAAGAAAAAAAAACAATTGGAGCAAATTTAATTGCTTGTCAAAGCCGATATGTTACGGGGTAATAATATTTATATTTAAATATCTTCTAAGCTACTTTAAGATACTTTTTATAACATTGTAAACATACATTCTCCATCCTCAGTCCTATTACTCGTGTCCGAGCGTGGTGACTTCTCTTCATATACATGTGTTGCGCACGTGGATTATACACATTGTATATGAGACCTACAGTTTAACGCCGATTCCGAACGGCTAGATTTTTTAAAGAAGTTTTCTTGGCAAGACGTACTCTCCGTGGTTTGCCATTGCCTTCCGAAAGGAGAACAAGCGAATATAATTTTTCTAGCTCTACCGGAAATCGAACCCGGGACCTTTGGTTCAATAGACCAGTGCGCTGTCTACTAGGCCACGCTCGTCCTCATGTCATAGATGTAAACATACAGTGATATATTTTTTCTATTAATTTCAACGAGCTTTATAAATAAACCCAACTCTCTTTTTACGTCGTAGATACATTCCGTGTAAGAAGAAATCGCGTTATTTTTAAAAAATCGCGTTATTTCGAAAAATCGTGTAAAAAATGGTGTTATTTGGAAAAGATCTTTTTTTGTTTTTTTTCAGTCGGTATCCATGTACATACCGTGTAAAAAAGTGCTTATATTTAGGCCAACCATGTGACAACAAAACCTTGCAATATGTATTAAAAAAATAGATTATGTTTTACTTCTTCGAGGTCTGTGTGTGCTGAAAATCTATAGAAACTTTAAATAAAAAAATACATATATATAATTAACTAAACAAAACTTTATTTTGTTATCACATTATGATTTATTTTCCTTAGTCCATATCTAGAGTATTACTCGCTTTTTTAACATGATAATATGGGGAAACATGTGTCCAATTAAAATTTTAATTAATTCATTATTAGCAATTAAAATTCAGGTCTTTACATAATACACGAAAAACTGAAACTGCATCATTTAGGAAAATCACATTAAGAAACGCGCAAAAAAACCGCGTAAAAAGAGAGTTAGGTCTTGTCTTGGAACCTTGTTTTTGTCTTGGAACTCTATACATCGAATTTCTATTTTATTTCTTTACTTCTTTTGCCATTAATACCGAATAAAATATATATTTTTGGTTAATGGCTAAATAAAAGCCATTCGCTGTTTACGATGCGAAAGATATATTTATTCAGTATTTAATGTTCGAACGTTTCGGTCCCTTTTTGGACCATCTTCAGCATTGCAACATTCGTATTCGTCCGATCCAAAAGAGCCTGAACTCAACGATATATATTTTTATTTATTTTATAATCTATCTTTCGTTTTCGCCTGAAATCATTTCCAGAGAGAATGTTACAAATAAATATCGCAAGTTTGTTGAATTATTCAAAAAAAATAATGTTGTAATCCTTTGAATACTTTTTTAACGGAATTTTTAACCATAAAAACAAAATGCGCAAAAACATATAAAAAATAATATTAGTCGCAAAGTAAACTTTTCTGCGCTAAAGAAGTAGATTATTCTCTGCAATTGTTAATCTATATATAATTTAGTAGTATAGCTACGTAAAACTGTACAAAGTGCTTCATGAATAAAAATAGATTCCTATTGCACTCCCATTTCTATGATTAAGTTTTTATATTTTTGATATAAAAAAATAATTTTAAATTTTAAATAAAAATAATTGTATACACATTTTAAGAATATTTATGAATTTAAGACCTATTTTTGTTTCCTGCAATAACCGCAAAGAATAAATAATCAATATTATTCACTGTATATTTCTTTTTTTCTATTAACATATTTTTAAATTAATATCAATCTAATAATAATCTAATGTCATAATCTATGAGAAAGTAAAACTCGTAATTGAATTATTAACTGAAGACTTACTAATAATTAATTACCAAATATAAGAAATATATTAATTAGAAAATATAAAAAAACCTGGTCAATTTCAATATAACAATTTTTTATTTCTTTTATATAAGAATATGCAGCTATAATAGTTAAATCCTAGTTGTTAGTGGACATTTATTTACTTTTTACTTGATCAATCTTTTCTTGCATGGTTATTTAAATAAAAACACAAAAAAATTTTGAGTCACATATTTTCTACAAGTACGCTTATGTCTGACAATAAAGAAATTATTTGGATTTATATAGTATTCACAAAGTTATTGAACATTCTATATATTAATACATGTTTTAATTCTATATACACATACGTTTGGTGGTGCATTTAAGACACCTGCTGCTTGTGCTATATCGCAATTCATTGATCTGGAGAATTTATTACAATTGGATATAATTCGCTTTATGCTCCCACTAATAATATCAATAATCGCTAATGATGTTAATTCAATAACTTACGTGTAACGTAGAAAGAAAGTGGCAAAAGTAGCTTCGCACTTACCTAAAATAAGAAAATTAAGATATTATGAATGGGGATGTTCAAAGCAATAAAAAAAATAGTAATATAATAGCACATAAAAATAAAACATCTACAAACTTTTATAAAATAATAAATATATATCTATAAATTAATTTCTCTTCCATGACAAACTTTTTAGCTTCAAAATTCGGTAAATGATAACAATAGAAATAAATAAAACAGCAATCAATTTAAATGCTGTTAACTACATATGTTAATCAAATATCATTTTCAAATATCATTTTTAAATGTTGTTTACATATAGTTATAATTTCATTTTTTACAATCTTATTTTATTATTATATTCACCCGGTAAAAATTTTTTATATATAAAAATATGTATACCTAAATCTAAAATAAAATGATATATAAAATATGTCCAAATATGTATTTTTCTTTTGCATAATCTCTATTCGTATAAATAAGAAAAATAATTTGAAATATAATTAAAAAATAATTAGGAAATTATTTTTGTATTCTTTTTTTACAAAAACTAAAATTGCAATTGGATTATATAATATTCTATGTATAATTATATTTTACATACAATTGTTACATTTATACACATATAATTATATACAGCTAATTTTTTCTCATTGCCTCAAACTTCTTATTAAAGAATAATGCAAAAATTCCTTTTTATTATTTTTTCTTTTTTCTTTTTATAATTTTTCTTGTATATAAGAATATATATTATAAACTTATTATTATATAATTATATATATTAATATTATATATTTTTATGTAAAATGTTTTTTAACAAACATCCAAAAATATTTTCAACAAATAAGAGGTTTAAAGATATTGTAACGTAAACAATTTTCTTTTAAAAGTAAAATAGATTTTTAAAAATTATGTGTGCAGAGTAGATATTTTAACCTTTAAAAAAATAAGTTACAAAAAGAATTATATGTATATTGTTTTGCAGTATTGAATATAATAATAATAAAATGCACATTTTAAAAAGAGTAAAGTACAGCTTCAACGCATTCTCAATTTTAACAGCATGAAATATCGTATATTAAATGCTAGTGATGTAAATTAAATGCATAAATGACATTTTTTATTAAGTTAATTAAAACTGTTTCTAATTTAATTTCGTACTTTATACAGATGTAATCTTGACTATTTAGAATTAAATTACTGGAAATTAGTACATGATGGTTAATCTGAATAATAACACAAAAATGAGGAAAAAACAGATATGAGCACGGTATATCCAAGTATTCGAAAAGAAATCTTGTTTTAATCTAACGATAAAAGCACTCCAAGTCTACAATGAGTCGTTAGTCGTTAGTCAGATGTCGGAAGAGAATCAGAAGAAATAGTCATAAGCGTATCGTAAAGCAATTGGAAGTCTGTAATCGGTGATCGTAAGAGATGGCATTTGGCCAATTGCTTACGATCGCCGATTACAGACTTCTGATCGCCTTATGATACGCTTATGACTTTTTCCGACTCTCTTCCGACATCTGACTAACGACTCATTGTAGACTGGCCTTAAAAGTTAAAAGCACTCTAAAGAATTCAGCCGCTGCTTGAAAATCCAACGTAATGACCTTTCCGTGATCAATAAGAAATAAGAATATCTTCCCATTTCTGCACGTTCTTGGAATGTTTTTAGAACATCTATGAGTAATATTTGAAACTTTCTATTAAAAGAAAAAAAACAATATTTTATCATGAAAGGTAAAGAGATAAACGTCAGCGAACGAAATGACGTTTCTTTCTAATGTCTTATAAAGTCAGATGTACAATGTAAAGTCATTTGAAATTACTTCAGTTTTACCAATAAAATTATATTACTCTCCTGAGAGATACAAAACGCATCAGACAATATAACCGTAGTTAAAGCAAAGACATAAAATAGCACATCTGTTTTAATAATGTGTATAACAATAATAAAGTTGTAAATTTCGTCTCACTTTGACTGAAATGAGAGACATTAATTTTATAATATTGCTATAAATTCAAATTTAATAGCTAAAGCTACTAGCTTATTTTCGAAAACTTTACGACGTTGTGCATAAGTTCGTTTACGGCATTTTTTAATACAAAACGGTCTTTGACGTTAAGTTCTGAAAAACTGTAGTGTTCTATGTTATATTAAGTTTTTTCTCCTATTTAAAATTATATTTTAAAATAAAAATTATTTTACGTACATATTTTACGTACATTTTATACAATTCACATACTTTCAAGTTTAATGTCATTATCATTTATTTTAATATAAAATAATTGTTATCATAATTCACATATATGTATTTATTTTCAGAATAACTATCTACAATGTGTGTAATCTGTAACGCATAAAGATTATTAAAAACATAAATGTTTATCAATAAATATTACATTTTCTAATTAAAAAATAAATTTCTGAGAAATTTATTTTTTCATAAATTACAAACACTTATTGCATATTACAAACACAAATATAACATAAAAGTGAAAAAGTAAAAATCGCCATCATATATTTAAAACTTAAAAAACTTGTAAAAACTTTGTAGAAAATACACTAAATAAAAGCAATGTGTTACAGACACGAAAAATGCCTCCAATTCTATCTTCAACTGAAGCAAAGTTATCTTTTTCATCTTAGTCCTTTTGGAAAATCACTATGTATCATTTTATTGTAACATGATTTAAAAACAAGATTTATATTAAAGTACGATTTTTTATAATTTTGTTATTGCTAAAAAAAATTTCAGATTTTTTTATTGTACGTGACAGAATATATGTAGGTATATCAGAATTTTTAAGATTAATATCATTGTGTGTTATAATTATCTAGCCATGGTTAGATTTCCTTGTACAGATCTTATAAATGTTTACACGATTTATCAACTGCCATGTCTACGAAATTTTATTGCACTGCTGTACGGTATTTACGTTGAATTTTTATTATATCCTGACACTCAAAGTGCACTCATGGCTTTATTGCCCAACATAGCAATCACTATTGGTTTTCGATGAAATAACCACATGCACATTGTCAATAACGATGATCGATAATCGAAAGTTTATTCTTTGTAGAGTAGCGATGCACTCACGAGATACAGCAGCTTGACACTTGCTCAATAAAAAAAAAACTAATAATGATATTATTAACCTCTCTCACAATACTTTTAACATTCTTATTTAAACACATAGTCGAGCTTAATCGCCCAGTTTATCTACATGTATCAAAACGTATATCAAATAATAATTCAAATATGAAGAATAAAGCATATATAGAGCCGTAACAGGATGTTCGTGTTAAATAATTTTTATTTTCAATAAACAATATTTTTCCAACCATAATAAACTACGCGCCGACATATCGTCAGACTTGCAACACGTACAGTTCTGGTTGGTGTAGTAAAATTCTCTCTTTCCCCCCCCCCCCCTAATTAAATCGTTTCGATTTAATTTTGATGCTAAGCATCTAAAACTGTAAAGAATTTATTGCGAAAAATATTACCTCAGCCAGGATATCAGTTCGAACCTGGAACTTCTTTTATTCCATGAAGGGTGTCGTACTCTAATTTGACCACTGAGCCATGTGGTAATATTTATCGCAATAACCTATTATTAAACTGAACTGAAGAACTGAAGAACTATTTAATAACAGGTTATTGCGATAAATATTACCACATGCCTCAGTGATCGAACTGGTATGACATCTACCCTTCACGGAATAAGGGAAGTTCCAGGTTCGAATTCTAGCTGAGGTAATATGTTTCGCAATAAATTTTTTACAGTTTTAAATACTTATCATCAAAATTAAATCGAAACAATTTAATTAAAGGGAGGATGGATTTTACTACGCCAATCAGAACTGTGTAGTAAGTCTGACGATTTGTCGGCGCGCAGTTTACTATATGGTTGGAAAAATATTGTTTATTAAAAATAAAAATAATTTAATACAAACATCCTGTTATGGTTCTATGCCCCATTCTTCATATTTGAATTTTAATCATAGAAGCCTTTTAAAATTATTAAATCATAATGTTGTTTTTCTTATTAAAAAAAAAAAGTAAAATAATATAATTTCTTCAGAGAGAGAGAGAGAGAGAGAGAGAGAGAGAAAGAGAGAGATATGTTTAAACGCTCAATAATGATACATAAAGTACGACAAAAATGTTTTCAACAATAAATGTTATTTTCTACAGCTTGTAAATTATTATTTGCACAATAATCGGAGAATTTTGTACAATAAATATATATATAGCAAAAATGTATGTAGTAAAATTAATGTAGTAACAAATATAACAAGAATTCCTATAGTAAATTAAACATTAAATTCGAATATAAAAATATATGAATATAAATGAAAGTTATGCGAGGAATAAAACTATGAAATTATTATCGAAAGATAATAGAAACCCGTTCGTAATCATCAATTTCAATGACATGAAATTTGATAAAAACTACAACGTGAAAGGAGGAGGGTCCCTAAGGCCTGTTTTCGGCACCCCTTCAAAATTGGGCCAAAATGGCTGGAATCACTTCCTTATACCCTTGGAAGTAATATTTAGTCAATTCCAGCCTAAACGGAAGTATTTAGAGTGTATACTTCAAGTATACATGGTGCATCAGCGCGCCCGTATCAAGCATTTTTTGGAAAACTAAGCGTTATTGAGAAAAATGTTTCAGATAAAAGTTGTATGGTTTCAAGGGGGACATAAGATGGTGTCATTGGTTTGACCTTGGATAGTCATTTCATCAGACTCACCTTAACCAAGCACCCCAAAAGGTGAGAGGCAAGGGGACTCACCTTAATCAAGCACCCCAAAAGGTGAGAGGCAAGGGGACTTACCTTAACCAAGCACCCCAAAAGGTGAGAGGCAAGGGGACTCACCTTAACCAAGCACCCCAAAAGGTGAGAGGCAAGGGGACTCACCTTAATCAAGCACCCCAAAAGGTGAGAGGCAAGGGGACTCACCTTAACAAGCACCCCAAAAGGTGAGAAGCAAGGGGACTCACCTTAATCAAGCACCCCAAAAGGTGAGAGGCAAGGGGACTCACCTTAACAAGCACCCCAAAAGGTGAGAGGCAAGGGGACTTACCTTAATCAAGCACCCCAAAAAGAGAGAGGCAAGGGGACTCACTTTTTTAATCTAGCACCCCAAAAAGTGACAGGCAAGGGGACTCACGTAAATCCAACACCCCACTCTACGTGGCTTCTTAAAGGAAGATTACGTTTACGATTTTACTGTTCACGTGTGGAGAATCAACAAGAATGAATAATATGATTTCAATCTCGGATCTCCTTAAGTAACGTTTCTACAAATCTATCTGTAAGAAGCCTCATAACTCGCAAAGTACTTAATGAAAAATGATTTAGTTATGAGTGTTTTGGAAAGCTCTCGAAATAAGCTACAATTAAAGATATGTAAAAAAATAGGGGGTTCTATATAAAATATTGAAATCGACATTCACGTGACCTTCAAATGACTATCCACGGTCAAACCAATGACACCATCTTATGTCCCCCTTGAAACCATACAACTTTTATCTGAAACATTCTTCTCAAAAACGCTTAGTTTTCCAAAAAAATGCTTGATACGGGCGCGCTGATGCACCATGTATACTTGAAGTATACACTCTACATACTTCCGTTTAGGCTGGAATTGACTAAATATTACTTCCAAGGGTATAAGGAAGTGATTCCAGCCATTTTGGTCCAATTTTGAAGGGGTGCCGAAAACAGGCCTTAGGGACCCTCCTCCTTTAGTGTGCAAATTAATTTTAATTTTTGATATAAAAGATTTTATTTTCTTGTAAAAATAAAAAAAAATTATTGCCTATGTAAAAATACGGGATAAATATAATAAATTCCTTAACATAAAATAAGTCGAGTGACAATAATTCTTGTTTTTACATTATTTCTAAATGACAAAAAACATATTTTTATGTTCTTAGCAGTTATTATAATTAATTTAATCTTTTTTTTGTGTAATTACTTTGTAAATGTTTGTCATAGTAATATGGCTCTAAATTAGATTTTTAAAAATTTTATTTTAATGAATACATTCGACGAAACTAATTTTATTAGGAAATAACTTCATTAAAACTTAAAACCTTTGTAATTCTTTTTATAGCATGTAATCATGTATAATTATGCCGAGATAAAAGTTAATTAGCCATGTAAATTAGATCCGCATTTATAAAGCAAATTCAACTCCCGGATCCTACCTTTAGATAGGATCATACTAATCTTGTATTAAAATTGCCTAATGAAACATAAGTCGCCAGTTTATGAAGTAGAATGAGTCGTGTCGGCTAGATTCGAGACAGAGACGAACGAACCTTTCGTCCAATCTGAAGGACGACCTGGATAGGTCGCTCCATGCGCTCATGCTCCGACTGCGCCTCCTGCAAGACTGCTGCGGTGTCAGCAGTCTATTGCTGCTCCTTCGCCTAGTGGACGCCAGATTCTCTGCTTGAAAATACACTCTAGGCGTTTTCTGCTGGGATGCGTTCGGTGGCGTCGAGGTCGGCGTGACCGCTGTCGAGGTATGGAGTTCCGGCAAGGCCTCGTAGTCCCATGCTCTGGCGCCCATATCGAGCAGGGGCACCGACGAGGCTGCGCTGGAACTACGGACCGGGTCCCGAGGCTTGCGGTGACAAAACAGGGCGAAGATCTTACAGCACCCCTCGTTCTCCTTCTCCTTCTTCTTTTTCTTCACTGCCGGCAGCTTCACTTTGAAATAATCGCAGGACGTGTGAGATCTACCGGCGACGTCCGGCCACATCGTTCCTTCGACCACATCGCCGTAAATATTCTCCAATTATTTAGCAGAATGGTTATAATTGGTTGACCAAGCACGATGAATAAATCCCAAGAAATATGTAATTAGTCGATAACACAGAGAAAAAGTTGACGAATCTCGTATGAACATCTTGAGAAAATAATACCCACTAACGCGCAATAATGCTGAGTAGCTTATTATAAAAGATTTAAAATTTGTCCGTTTTTTCTATTGTTTATAACTTGCTTCATTTCGCGAAGCTATGTCGTAAATGCTTGTATAACTTTATAGCATTTTTGTGTTCATATGCTGAATAGTCCATTAATCTTGCATGAGCGTAGCTTCAATATATGTTATAAGTGTATTTCGTGCACTCATTGTTCCTTTAATTATCAAAATCAAATTTAAAGAGAAATCACTGTCGATAGAAATCCGAAATCCGTACTCAAACATTGCAAAAAATAACCAAAGCTTTTCTGTTTCCAGTTTTTAAGAAGGCTTCAAAAGAAGATTCAATTAGAAAATATTATTATTATTATTATATATATATATAGTAACAAAATTGTGGAGAAAATACTTAAAATTGTTTCGCTATTGTAAAAGTTGATTACGTTCTAGCCAAGAAGTATTGTCTTTCTTAGAGGAGTAACTACAAATACTTGGAAAAAGTAAGTTGATGAAGGAGAAACGAAGGTAATCTTTTGTGACCTATTCGTGATAAAAAAAACCCTGAAGCGATCTTTAATAATTCCAATCTTGTACCCGATTCACCGAGTAAATTTATATTAAAAAGAATTTGTAAGTTCTGGTTCTTCAAAAGTGAAAGAAACGCTTGCTTCTTATTTTTTTTTGTCAAAATAAGATGGAAGACTTGCAGATGCAGTAATTTTGCGAGGTAGTTTCACATAACTAAAATATTTTCTGCCTTTTTGAGAATATTACAAGCTATTGCCTAAACCGCTATAGTTGATATTATTCAACTAATAAGCTCTTAATATTATTAACAGCATTCATAAAAATTCTGAAAAATGTCGTAACTCTAAGCATTAATTTCTCCGATGCTAATTTACATAATGATTCTAACAATAAACATTTACTTTTTAAAAGCAGTTTCTCAAAATTCTAACTTTCAACGAGCTTTAATAAATCTCATTAACTAACATCTTAATATAATAAATACTATCAACAATATATACTTTTTTGTTAACTATGTGGATAACAATTTGCGTCGGCTACTTTTGATCATTGAAAATGCATCAAGAGCGTATAATAACAAACAAAGAAAAAGAGCAACTTGAGGTTTTGTTCTGTTCTTGCCTAAAACCGTTGTTGAATTTTAAAACAAAAATGAGAGTTTCATGAAGCTCACTTTTTCTTGCACCAGTACTTTTGACATCAAGTGACGCTCACATTGAAAATCATTATCGCAAGATAACAATAACAATTGATCGTAAATAACAATGGAACAGTGTAAAGTATTAACGCACCTTGCGTAACTACGGAAAAGTGTATTCGGCAATTCCCTTGGAATCCTTCTGTATTGATTCGCACTTCTCTCTCGCTCGCGAAATAAAAATACACTTACGTTAAAACATTTTGCGAGATGTTGAGTGTCACATTTTTTATCTTTTGAGCAAAAGTTAAAAGAGTTTTCTAGTACTCCGTTGGCGTGGTCACTTTTTATCAAAGTAAAGCAACGTTTATTTTAAACTTATGTTACTTCACATATTTTTTTATGCATCACGAACCTATATAAGTTATTAACGATCGTAGTCACACCCACAGGAGCTAAACCATAAAAAGTATTGGAGTACCAAAACAAAATAATACACCGCTCATTTTTTTGGATGATTTCTTTTTACTACTATCTTTTTCACTGAGCGAGAAATGCACGTTTTATATGATGAGAGTTTTGCTAGAGTCTCATTCCTCAAAATGATATAATAATGTCTACTGAATGCACAACAGTCTGATTGATTGCTACTGTCACCGCGACGGCGGTCATAAAAGCATCTGGAGACGCATTCGTTTGCACGGCACCGTCTGACCTGAATGACGTCACATGATAATCGAAGGTCACGGTCAACGGATATAGCAACTATAACAACGAGAACGCGCACCTTTGCAAGTTACGCGAGCTCAATTTTACTTAATATCTCGATGAGATTATATCATCTTACTTTAACGTCTTACTTAACAAACTCCTGAATGCTTATATCTTTCCATATATCTCAAGTTTAGATTGTGTTTATTGTGTAATTTATTGTAAGCTTCAGATTTCATCGATATATCCATAAATCCATACTCCAGTGTCTCAAATATTTTATTAGATAGCAATTAAATTTCACATATGTGAAAATATTCACTTTTTTGCCTCTTAAAATGTCAGTTTAATGTGCGGAAAAACAACAGCTGTTTTCTTGTTTAGACAACAAGATCTTTGGATCATGTAGAAACAGGGTGTGATTCTTCATGTCATGACATACATCTCACATTTAGAATACGATAAAACCACTTTTCTTGAGAATTTGTCAATAACAAGAATGTATTCAATCATTTAAATTTTATCTTTAATAATCTTTGTTGCCTCTATTTCGTAACATTTTTTTACGTTTCGGAAACGTATCTCAAACACATTCCTGTCCAGTCACTTAAAAATTCTTCTTTATATATCAATTTTTCATATAACTGGTATTCTATCGTAAGTATGGAATTCTTCGCGTATCAAAGAAATTCTTCAAAAATCATCAATGAGAAGGATACCGAAAACTTCAAGTTCTTGTTTGATACCAATTAATAAGCCGTAGTACACTCGCCGCAGGTGGCAGGGTCTCACGAGGATACCGTTCCACTGTCACTTCTGGAGACAGTTAAGGGAGGATCGTTATTCACCTCGTCGTCCTCCGATTCGCTGCACTCAAGAACAGGTGCCTGCATTGTTAGGATCTCAATGAGATCAAGACCTCGATCAAGACGGTAAGTGGTGCGCTTTGCATCACTTATTTAAAGATGAAGCTTTCGAGAAAAAGGACGTAGTTCTTTAACGTTGCGATCTACACGCGTTCATGATACTTCTCAGCTGACATCGCTGTCCCTTGTCTCTTTGATTCACGAGTGTCACTAATGCGGAATTTAACGGGTGTTGTGCCGTACAACGACGAAATGCTGCATCGTCCTTGACATTCGTCGAGCGCGTCGCGACAACTGATATAAAAACTGGTACGACTTGATCACACCCTTAAAGAGACCCAGAGTAGCCTCGAGAACAGTCCAGTATAAATATTACAATTATCCCCACTTCCTCACGTAATACGTTACGTTCTTGAACTGGAACGACGTCGGGAATCGAACACCTTCGCGAACAATCTGTCCTCATAAGATATGGAATGGCGGAAAACGAACAGCCGAACAATCGTATTGTCTCAGCCGATAGTGGCCTTTTTCGCGGCGTGAGAGAGGAAGACCAGCTCACAGCTCACTATCCCGTACTGCGGTACACGCTAGCGGTTTTCTCTCGCGCGCCACCCCCTTGCGCCCGACCGTCGAACCCCGGTATTCCACCTTTTCTCTCTAGCTAGCTCCATCAAGCGCGCTCTGTCGCGCTCTCTCTCTTTTTCTATCATCGCGCAGGGTGTAATCGTCGTTTATCTCACTCACTCCTGTGGACGTTGTCCTTTTCCGTCTCTTCACCGTCCGTCGACACCGCCGTGAAAGGGAGCACATACATGCACATGGCGCCGCCGTTGTCAAGGCGACTGCGCCACTTTGTGGAGTACGTCGGAGATCTACTCCACCTCTCATCATTACAGCTTAGCAGTCCGTCATGTCCAGGCTGCTCATGGATCTCTCGTGTCCCGTGAATAACAAATGACCGTGAAATCGAGATAAATGACGATGACGCATGCGATTTATTCATTCCCTAACGTGGTCGTGTTTTCAGTTTCTTCATCGTTGTACTTCTTGAGAAAAATGACACTACCGAGCTGCAGCCAAAGACGATTTGCAAATTTTTTGTCAAAGAAAAACGCATGCTTTCGTGAGTCTGTCTTTTCTCTCGATGCATTTCTAAGATCGAAAAGAAAGCTGTAAGGTGAGACCGTAATGCATCTGTTTTTCTGAAATTACTTATGCTAACTATTTGTAGTCAAGCGAATTTGTTTTCAAACAATTATTTTTATCCAACTGTAATACCGTTTTTCTGTTTCATGATATTTTATTAATTAAATTATTTACTAATTTTTGTTTATTAACTTTTGTTAACCTCTGTGAATGAGCATCCCTGTTTAATCAGCGAGGTAACACGTACTCTATTAAGGGTATGTTTGCACTTTTGGGGCGGTAGGTTATATTGGTGTAACGGAACTGTGGATGAATGGACGGTTCGGAGAGACAGCATCGATTTGCACCGGGAGCCAAGCTAAACTTGCGTGACGAGCATGCGCTGTGCACAGGCGGAAAGCTTGAAAATCTAAGTGACCCACGTGGTTCGCTACTGTATGCACCGAGAGTTTGCGTAATAAAAAGTATGAGCGCGAGAGACTAATGTTTTTAATGGAGTCTTTTCATGCTATTTGTAATCTGATAATTGTCATTTTTTTAAATACAACTTCATGCTTGTAACACACTTTTACTTTTTATATACAAAAGTTTAGAGATAAAGATTCATGACACGCGAAATAAAACCGTGCTTGTTAGTGTTTATAAAAGATTAAAAGCTTTTAGGTACTTAAAGATTACATAAAGTACCTGGTAAAAAACTTTTTATATAAAAATATACACAAACATACAAATTATATATAAAACATGTCTAAATATGTTTTGAATTGTTTTCTTTTATTTGGATAATCTGTCTGTATATATAAAATAAATAATAAAAAGAATAATTAAAAAATAATTTAAAAAATAACTTTTGCATTGTTTTTTTTACAAAAAGTAAAATAGTAATTAGTTTATATACAATATTCATAATCATATATGTACATATATAATTATATTTATATTATTACGTTTATATGTACAAGTTTTCTCATTTTTTTAAAGTTTACTTTTTACAAAGAAGCAATACAAAAGTTATTTTTTCCTAACGCGAGCGTGAAATGGGCCGCTTTTCGCGCTTGTTTTGAGTGAGCAAAACGATCCATTTTGCAATGATGACGTAAGCGTTGAAACATGGAGCCATTTCTCAACTAGTGGAGAAATGAAATTGTAAAACAAGCGCGAAAAGCGGCCTGTTTTACGCTTTTGTTAGGAAAAATAGTATGAACAACTCGTGGAAAGAGTGGTCGAGCCCAAATGAGTGTGATGGTCGCACGAGCGAAGCGAGTTCACACTCATTCAGAATCGATCACTTTTTCCACTAGTTGTACAATATACTATTTTAATTATATTTAAATATTTTTATTATTATTTCTATATATAAAAACAGAGATTATACAAGAAGTAGAAAACATATGGATATACAATTTTTATATGTGTACAATAATATATATTTATGTACGTTTTTAGGTTTTTATATATACAATTTTCTACTAAGTATTTTTCAGATCTTTTTACAAAATGATGTGTATCTAGAAAATTATATATATATATCGGGCTGTATATAAAAAATATAAAATAAAAATAAAAGGTATTTTATATATAAATATTACAGAAAATAATCTTAATATATTACGCTAGTAATTGGGGAGGGGAAAAGCCTTCGGAGCGTGCGGATGGTTGGGAATTAAACGGAGTGGAAAAGAAGTTTCGGGGAATGGAGTGAGGCAGGAAGAATGGAGCGGGCGCGTTGGAACCGAGGGAGGAAGAACAGAGGAGGCGGAGTAAATGAAGGAGACTCCGAGAGGGAAATAAATGAAGAAAGATCCTGGAATTACGGAGAGAAGTCTTGGAGGTTAGGACACGGAATTAAGGAAGAGGGGGAGGAGACGTCAGAGGTGAGGTACAGAGGAAGAGATGAAGTTGCCATGACGGTAGGTGGCGCGCGGAGCGGGCAGACGGAGAGACAGCGTGGAAGCAGAGAGAAACCTGAGAGAGGCCATCCCGGCGTTTTCCGTCAATTTTTGTGTGCCCGATTTTCCGACGCGCCGCCTGAGAAAATGCGCCTCAACTACGTCGTTTCGCTCGGTAACCGCACATGGTTTGCGTCCGTGCTAATGGTTCGTGTCCGAACTAGCCAGTTAGTGGGGATATGCTGCGGCCGCGACGTCTATTAAGCTGACACAGCCAATTCAGCACAATCGAATAAAATTTATACAGAAATTTAGTGCTCTTTTGTTGCTAATTTGTTGCTCAATTCCCAATTTTGTTGCTCCAGCCGTTTCGGAGAAAATAGTGGCTGTGCTAACTTATGTTTAAAGTTAGCACAGCCATTCAAAAAATTGTGTTAAATAAAAAAATAGGACATATTCTTTTAGTGCTTTTTTGTTGCTAATTTGTTGCTCTATTCCCGATTTTTTAATTTTATTTTTAAATCCTGGAAACTACCCCCAAAGCTATTTCTCCTTAAAAACATACTCTAAAAATGCAAATTAGTCAGATATTAATCAATTATGTTCAAGATTAGTTAATTACGTTTTACTGATTTTATTGCCAACCATTTGCATTAATTCCGATTTTGTTGCTCCACCCTTAATGCTTAAAAACCACCCTTAGCTTATCCTACACCAGCACAACGCCTTAAAATTGTAAATTAAACAGATTTCGGAATTGATTATGCATCCCTGATTTTGTTGCTCGCTATTTTTAACAAATCCGATTTTGTTGCTCCACCCTTAATGCTTAAAAACCACCCTTAGCTTATCCTACACCAGCACAACGCCTTAAAATTGTAAGTTAAACAGATTTCCGAATTGATTATGCATCCCTGATTTTGTTGCTCGCTATTTTTAACAAATCCGATTTTGTTGTTTCAGCCTTAATGCTTAAAAACCACCCTTAGCTTATCCTACACCAGCACAACACCTTAAAATTGTAAATTAAACAGATTTCCGAATTGATTATGCATCCCTAATTTTGTTGCTCGCTATTTTTAACAAATCCGATTTTGTTGCTCCACCCTTAATGCTTAAAAACCACCCCTAGCTTACTCTACACCAGCACAACGCCTTAAAGTCATAAATTGAACAAATTTACAATTTTAAGGTATTGTGCTGGTGTAGGATAAGCTAAGGGTGGTTTTTAAGCATTAAGGGTAGAGCAACAAAATCGGATTTGTTAAAAATAGCGAGCAACAAAATCAGGGATGCATAATCAATTCGGAAATCTGTTTAATTTACAATTTAAATGCGTTGTGCTGGTGTAGGATAAGCTAAGGGTGGTTTTTAAGCATTAAGGGTGGAGCAACAAAATCGGAATTAATGCAAATGGTTGGCAATAAAATCAGTAAAACGTAATTAACTAATCTTGAACATAATTAATTAATATCTGACTAATTTGCAATTTTAGAGTATGTTTTTAAGGAGAAATAGCTTTGGGGGTAGTTTCCAGGATTTAAAAATAAAATTAAAAAATCGGGAATAGAGCAACAAATTAGCAACAAAAAAGCACTAAAAGAATATGTCCTATTTTTTTATTTAACACAATTTTTTGAATGGCTGTGCTAACTTTAAACATAAGTTAGCACAGCCACTATTTTCTCCGAAACGGCTGGAGCAACAAAATTGGGAATTGAGCAACAAATTAGCAACAAAAGAGCACTAAATTTCTGTATAAATTTTATTCGATTGTGCTGAATTGGCTGTGTCAGCTTAATAGACGTCGCGGCCGCAGCATATCCCCACTAACTGGCTAGTTCGGACACGAACCATTAGCACGGACGCAAACCATGTGCGGTTACCGAGCGAAACGACGTAGTTGAGGCGCACTTTCTCAGGCGGCGCGTCGAAAAATCGGGCACACAAAAATTGACGAAAAACGCCGGGATGGGCCTCTCTCAGGTTTCTCTCTGGTGGAAGCGACCGACGAGGCGATGGTAGGGCCCCGGCTGGAGCTGAGACGGCGCGGGGTGCCGGGCTCTCCAAAAGAGTGGGTTGGCACCACTGCGGGGCGTCGAGGCGCAGCATATGGGGCGACGAAGGAGAGATGGACTGTCGCGGCGGCGAATGGGGAGCTGCTAGGGAGGTCGATATCGCGCAATCGATCGAGAATGATGAGTCGATCGAGGAAGAGGAAAGCCCGGCGATAGCACGTGAAACAAAACTAAGGCGAAAGACAAAAACGGAAAAAAGACGAAAATAGCGAGCCGAAGGAAAAGAGGCATAAGGAAATAGAAGAAAGGAAGGAAAGAAATAGGCGGAGGTAAAGGAGGTAGACAAGAATAAAAGAAAGGAAGAAGCGGACTGAGACAGAATCCGAAATAGAGGAAGGTGATAGGAAGGAAGGAATTGCTGATAGTAGAGATAGAGGAAGAAGAAGACAAAAAGGAACTTTTCAATAAACGGTGGAAAATGAAGAAGAGATGGGAGGTAACCGTAGACGAGGAACTGACCAGGGAGGAAAGACACGTGAGATGGAGGATAGAAGAAAAGGCAAGAAAGGAAAGAAGATTAGGAAACTCAGCGGTAACCACAAGTAGTCGAATATGGATCAACGGAAGAGAGATATACTGGAATGAAGACAGGAAGGAATGGAGAAAAGTGTGAGGAGAGCACAAAGAAAAAGAAGAGAAGGAACAGTCTGCAAGAGAAGGAGGAGAGGAAGGAGAGAAGGAGTTGGGGCTGAAGTTAGTAAATGTCTTTCTTTTGCTAACTGGTGTGTTCTTTTGTAGAAAGGGCGCGGAATCTGAAAGGGAGGAGAAATTGGGGACAGCGGAGACGTGACAGAAGGAAGATGAGAGGAAAAGATGTCAAAGAAAAACAGATGGAAGAAAATAGAGGAAGAGCTAACAGGAACTGGAAGGAGCAGAGGGAAGGATACGAAGGAAGATGATAAAGGGGTTAATAAGGGAAAGGGAGGGTCGGGTAACTAATCCTGTAAAGTCGCATAATGGCCAGACTTTTTTTAATACGGATATATGTAAAGGGTTGGGAACGTCCCTGCAAAACGCCATGTAACAGCCTCCTTTCAAGGCCGAAAGGCAATTGAAATAAACAAATATATATATATTACGCTAGTAATTAAATGTTGCTATTGTAAGATATATTACTATTGTTAACAATTAACATGATTTTATTACACACATGTTGTACATTTATTGATATATATGTACATATATTGATTAAGCCAAATATTCTCATAAGAGATATAATATCATATATAAAGTTATTTTCTCAGTATTCTAACTTAATCATTTATTTATAAGGCATCGGACACATCACTTTACTATTTATGCGACGAACTATTGTATAATAACATTATTTATTATATGGTGTATAACAGATTATACGTATTAAGTTCTCTTTTTTTGCATTATTTAATTCATTGAATTTTTAATTAAATTATAAATCTATTTTAATAAAGTCGGTTTGTATGTAAAACGAAATAAAAAGGATAGATTTTTATTATTGATCTTTCATCTTAAAAAAAGATTTAAAGGTCCTAAATTTTTAATTGCTTAAGCATAAAAATATCAAATGTTTGAATATTATAAAGGAAACGCTTATATATAATACTGATTAATAAAAAGAACTGAGGATAAAATAGTATATTGTACAACTAGTGGGAAAAGTGGTCGATTCTGAATGAGTGTGAAGTTGGTCGCACGAGCGAAGCGAGTGCGACCATTACACTCATTTGGGCTCGACTACTCTTCCCACGAGTTGTTCATACTATTTTTCCTAACAAGAGCGTGAAACAAGCCGCTTTCCGCGCTTGTTTTACAATTTCATTTCTCCACTAGTTGAGAAATGGCTCCATTTTTCAACTAGTGGAGAAATGGATCGTTTTGCTCACTCAAAACAAGCGCGAAAAACGGCCCATTTTACGCTCGCGTTAGGAAAAGATAATATATGTATATGAATAAATACTGCAATAAAGAGGACTATTAAAAAGCAAATACAAAATTGCCAAATATGCAAATAGCATAATCGATTGATGCGGTTGAAGAACAGCGTATAAAACTTCATAAGGATAATAACGGAAAAGACAAGCGTGCATAACGAGCAGAATACATGGCACATATATAGCTTTATTTCAAAAATATATCGCTTCTCTGTTGCACATTCATTTTTTAGACAGTAGATTGTACCAATCGGATTAATGGTGTAGTAGATTTGTGTTTGCGCATCAGAAGCGTAATTTGAATAACAAAATAAACCTTTAAAATCAATCAGGTGAATAATTCAATAGCTTTTAATTTGTTTTGCTCGTATTATTATTTTATACATTACTACACAAAAATTGTTTATACCAGAGAATAATATTTGCATAAATACTGCCTATCTAAAACAAAAAAATATTTGGCGAATTTGTTTCATAAAATTTGATATTGTCTTAATGCGATGTAAAACATAAATATTGAGAAACAATAAAATTCAAATTGCAAATAATATAATAAAATATTCTTAACTGTAATATTTTCCCTTTTTTTTTGTATTAAAGTATCATAGTCAGTTTTAAATCCAGTATCTTTTATTCTTTACACAATATGCAAAACATGTAAAGATAATAATATACAATTAAATTAAAATATTGTAATAATATACATTTATATCTCTAATTAATATATATTTCTTATACCATGTAAAACATAAAGCACTGCTCACATTAGCTTCACAATCAATGCAACTGCAATTTTGCAGGCTTTTATTGCTATTTTTACCGCATGTACCGTTATTCAAAATTTAATTATACCAAATTAATACCAAACAACCCAAAGTGATCCAATTAATTTGGTTTCTGAGCGATAAGATGCTTTCCGCATAGGGACATGTCGTAAACGTGAATTTCATTAATAATGTCTTGGTCTGTATAAAAGCAGGTAATTCGAAGATATGAGAACACCATCTTGAGTGAACATCATGTCAAAGTCCATTTAATTTGTGGTTCGCATAATATGCAAGTGAGAATATATTAAAAATTTCTATAATTAGCAGTATACAAGTGGAAAATAGATATTAAATATTTTTAAAAAAATTATTATTTAGGTAATCAGAAGCCAATTTAAGATTTTCATAGAAGTAAATCTTTTCACTAAGCGTTTTGTGACACACACACACACACACACACACACACACACACACACACACACACACACACACACACACACACACACACACACACACACACACACACACACGCACATATATTATCTTATTAATGCTATATATTTATACTGTACGTACTAATATATTCTGAATACAAATTAATTTAAAAAAATACAATGAGCTTTTTTAAAATATGTCGCAAATTATAAAAAAAAAAAAAAAAATTAATCTTATTTATCAATTTTTGTAAAGTTTTTATAATTTTGTACTTATTTATTTTTTCTATAAAGTCATTTCTTTTTATCATATCTATATAATATTATAGCATTAATTATTTCAAAAAATCTAAAATATCCCGGTTTACCATCTACATAATGCAATTCTATCAAGGAAGCTTTTATGAATATGAAAGGGGCGCAATCTAGTAATTATCAAGAGCATCTGTGGTGGTATAAGTCGAGAGCTTAAACAGACGGAAGCTCCCAACGGATGCTGAGCAGTCGATAAAGTAGCAGGGTATAACTATGTTGCATCTCCCTTGCCCTCGAATGGAGTGACAATATACCTATTGTCAACCTACAAAGTATATGTTTTCTCATACAGTAGTCTCAGAAATAGCCAACACGCGAGAATGACTTGAGCGAATATGTGCTAAGTACACTTCCTCTAGAAGCATGTCGAGTAGGTCACAAATAGGCCAGCTGAAGAGTATGCTTAATCAGAATAGCATTGCGCGAATTTAATAAAATAAAATTTACGAAATGGTAAATTTTAATTTCGGAAGTTTCTACCTTATCAACGTTGGAATTATTAGAAAAATAAAAAAGTTAAAAATAAAAATTAATTAATTGAGAAGCCATAAACATTTTAGATATCAGAAGAATTTTTCTTTAATAAAAAGTTTGAACAATTGTTTTTCTGTGTCTAATTGTACAATTTAATAAAGGTGGTATTATCTGAAAATTTAACACAATAAATTCAATTGTATATATTTCTATAATAAATATAATAATTTTTTTGTCTTGTAAAAGCTTATATCAACATTGTCAATTACAAAAGAAATATACCTGCATAATAAAAATCATAATAAAATCACAATAAAAATTGTATAATAATATGAAATATATTAATAATTTAGGCCTGCGTTCCAAAACCACAATCTTAGTACTCGTGCGTCGTTCTATCTATCTTTGTTACTTACAGAAAGTTAAACAAGGTCACAGAACGCTCATAGCACTAAGAGCGTGGTTCTGAAACGCAGCCTAGGTAATTATGAAGAGATAGGGAGTCACTCCCGATTTCAATAATTTTGAAGTATGTTATCAATCAAGGTCATCACATAGAGTAATATTGTAAAGATGTCGGCGCGTTGTTTATTAAAAAGATACTAACAAATGTAACTGAGAAATATAACAGTTTATGTCAGTATTAAGGGAAGTAATTTGCTGATATGTATGTGTATAAAGTATAAACGGTACATAAATACTGTAGACAGACTGTAGACAGACTGTAGACAGAAGAGGGGCTACCGCAAGCAGAGGTGAGTAGGGATGGGGCGGTAGTTCCACTGCCTACATGTGTACTGTATGTACACACATATCAGCAAATTACTTCCCTTAGCACTGAAATAAACTGTTATATTTCTTGAACTTTTTTGTTAATAACAAACAATGACCGCCGGCTAAAACCTTTTGAAGGTTACTCAGAGTAATAACTTTGATAATGTACCTCAAAATTATTGAAATCGGGAGTGGCTCCCTATTTCTGCATAATTATCAAAATTTATATTTCTTAAAATAGTATCTCGTTTTTATTAAATTTTTATTATCTGTCAAAATAAATATTTCCAAATATTGCTTCTTCTGATACTTTGCATTTAATTATTCAGTTTTTATAAATTCTTGAAAAAATATTTAGTTAATATTATTCTGTTTAATTATTTTTAATCTATGAATTATACTTTATCAAAATTGAATAATAATCAATTATTGCCTGTGTACGTTAATTAATCTTTTAATTTAATTTCTTTTGTGAAATATCTAGAAATATTTCTAGTGTCCCACGTATTTATCGCCTCATGTCCATGTACCAATATCTTTTGTAGTATTAAGATTTTACAAATACACACATACTTGTAAACAAAAGATTCTCAAAAGTTATATAATATCTCAAAAATTAATTAAACGTCAATGGCTGCTAATTAAACACAGCTCTTTCCTAATTTCAGTCAGCATATCTTTTTAAATGTATACTGTCACTAATGTTATTATCTTTTTAAATATATAATAATGTCATGTCAGTGTAAACAAATACATATGTAAATTACTAAGCCAAAATCCATTACATAAGACTTATAAAATATCGGTTTTATGTCTTTGCGGTGTACTATCTAAATTCCATTGACGCGAAAAAGCAATCAACATCGTTCACGATATCGTTTTCGATAACGAAATTACGTACGACATTTGATTAGACAATATAACGAAGTAGTTATTTTCACGGTCGAAATTCAATTTATTTTCGCAGCAAAAGAAAACGATAAAATCATTGGTCACTTTTATGCAATAGATTAACTCTTAATGTGCAATATACAATATATTGAACTGCTGTGAATACATTTATTGAATTAATCAGTGATGCATTAATAAATATCTTATAAAAATATCATACGTAATTAATTTATTTATATAACGCTAAAACGCTGAATAAATATCAAAATAATTTTAATTTAATCTTATTTCAAATTAATTTTAAATAAAAATTTTAAAGAAAAAAAATGTTTTAAAAAATAAGCTGGTTTTAATGTAATTTATATTTAACAAAGACAATACTAATTATTAATTACAATAACTTTTAAAATATTTTTATTAATTTATTAAATCAAGAGACACGGTAGTGTCTCGCGCCAAGTACACGCGGAGCGAGACCGACCGTGACTCTTTTACGCGACGCGACGGGTTGCGAGTACCCGAGATGTTGAGATCTCGATAACGAGTGAACGGATCAAATTCTAAGTAGGCTTGATCGATAGCTTGGGGTCCAATTAGAGGGGGGTTTCTCTTATAATATTCCGCTCCGTGCCCTACGAGCGGAGATATTGCGACGCAAAGTCCAAATGTGAAAATTTTTTATTAAGATACTTCTTCTTCTTCTTCTACTTCTAACGCCGACGTTATATGATGACGTCATAATCAGAAACGTTACTTTCACTTTTTCGACGCTGGCAGCGCAGGTATCGCCAGTTTCGATATCGCGCGCGTATTTCGAAATTAGGTCGATAGACTTATCGGTCAGGAGGAAGATTTCTATTTAGGTAAATTAGGTATATACTTATATAATATATATTGAGTCAATTGCTTCATAGCCCAGTCATTTTAGGTTTTCTGTGCAAAAAAATTAGTAACCACTTTTTTTCTTTTTTAATCGCTTTATTTTGTTGTTTTAAATAACATATTAAAAATCGAGACCGGGTGTGCTAAAAAAGTTATTCAAGATCAAAGGTCACAAAAATCAGTTTTTTTGCGAAAATCTCGTTTTGTATGGCTCGGAGGTCAATTAAGGTGGTTACATAAAAGAAAGATCATGAAATTATCTACAAGAATGGTTCTATTCATTTTTCACGCACGATGAACCGTTGGCGAAATACAAAGTGACGAATGTGTACGTCGAGCGTTGTATCCATTTCCGCACCACCTTTGAGGTAAGATACAAGGCGCGTTTCTTTTTGGTACCAAGCATTGGTCAGTATAGCCGTTTGAGTATCGCGAAAACATATTATTGTCATTTTATTTGGCTTCACAGTAATAATAATATTTTTACTATATTTTTCTATTAATTTTGTTTGGATCGTCATATCCGCAGAGGCATCTCTCCAAGCAAATCTCGCAGCTCTGCTAACGTGAATTGATCTATTCGACACCTCACATGCACAGTCACAGAATTAACGTTAGTTAAATGCTGAATGTGTTGATTAAATAGACTACGTTAATAAAAACAGTATTGAAGCATATAAAAGGCGATGCATCGACGAGAGCCCTAGTACATCTCAATGTTCTCCGCGAAAAAGACGATCAATGTCGAGCTCCTTCAATTTTGAAAAATTGTGTTTGTTTTGTGCCGAACCAGCCGACAAAGCGCTTGAGAGAAAAAAAATACAACAACGTAGATCAATTATAAGTTATGTGAGTACAAATCAATTTCAAGACGCTATTATTAAAACAGCGGATACACGTGGTGACTGATTCAGCCGAATAGTGAAAGATCGCGTTAACTTCGTGTTTGATTTAAGAGCTGTAAAAGCTAAATATTATAAAAATTGTTATGTACAATTTTTAAAACAACAAGCAGCAAGATAGGCCGACCAATCGACATACAAATCGCTAAGAAAATGGAAAAAATATTTTATTACATCGAAAATCACGATGATTGCCAATTCACGTTAGCAGAGCTGCGAGATTTGCTTGGAGAGATGCCTCTGCGGATATGACGATCCAAACAAAATTAATAGATAAATATGGTAAAAATATTATTATTATTGTGAAGCCAAATAAAATGACAATAACATGTTTTCGCGATACTCAAACGGCTATACTGACCAATGCTTGGTACCAAAAAAAAACGTGCCTTGTATCTTACCTCAAAAGTGGTGCGGAAATGGATACAACGCTCGACGTACACATTCGTCACTTTGTATTTCACAAACGGTTTATCGTACGTGAAAAATAAATAGAACCATTTTTGTAGAGAATTTCATGATCTTTCTTTTTTGTAACTACCTTAATTGACCTCCGAGCCATACAAAACGAGATTTTCGCAAAAAACTGATTTTCGTGACCTTTGATTTTGAATAACTTTTTTAGCACACCCGGTATCGTTCTCGATTTTTAATATGTTATTTAAAACAACGAAATAAAGCGATTAAAAAAGAAAAAAGTGGTTACTAATTTTTTTGCACAGAAGCCATATTTTCGTCTAAAATGACTGGGCTATCATGTTTATCTGGAGAGATTTCGTATCCTTATATCGTATTACCACCGCTGCCGGAAAAGAAGGTTCTCTACGCTTGGCAGAAAGTGTTGCTAGAGAATTTTTAAGTCGATTCTTATGAATCCCTTACAAAAAAATATTACTAACTGGTTAGTAATAAATACTTATTTTGTGTATTAATAATACTAAAATTAAGTATTTATTAGTACTTGAATCACTGTGACAAGTATTGCACAGTATTTTATTACTGGTCAGTAATTTATGAAAGTAGTATTTAATACAGGACGAGTATTGAATACTTAGTATTAAATTTCTGATGAGAAAGCATTTAATACTAGGTGATAAATACTTGTGTAATAAATACTTGTGTTGAATTACTGATGAGTATTTTAATGTTAGTACTGAAATACTGGACCGAGGATTCCATGTGTAATAAATCACTGGCCAGTATTTTAATGTTAATACTCAAGTACTGAACTGAATATTTTATGTGAAATTAATTACTGATCAGTACTACAATTTGTATAGAAACATTATAATGGGGTAATTCCTGATAATATTAAGGAAGAGAGATAAAAGTAAGGCACAAATACATTTTATATGAAGGTCTGTACTAATTCGTCGTGATAAAAAAAGTGTACAAGTTTTGAAATATCAAGCTTGAATTCGATGTCTAGTTATCCCAGGTTGCCGATGACGAGGTCCACATAGTGCGCTTCGTAGTTTTCGGTGTCTACGTGTATTAATACCTTGAATTCGATGTCCACATGTCCCAGGTTGCCGATGACAAGATCCAGATAGTGCGCTTCGTAGTTTTCGGTGTCTACGTGTATTAATACCTTGAATTCGATGTCCACGTGTCCCAGGTTGCCGATGACGGGATCCAGATAGTGCGCTTCATAGTTTTCGGTGTCCAGGTGTAATCGTACGTTGAATTCGATGTCTAGGTGTCCCAGGTTGCCGATGACGAGGTCCACATAGTGCGCTTCGTAGTTTTCGGTGTCCAGGTGTAATAATACGTTGAATGCAATGTCTAGGTGTCCCAAGTTGCCGATGACGAAATCCACATAGTGCGCTTCGTAGTTGTCGGTGTCTACGTGTATTAATATCTTGAAATTGATGTCTAGGTGTCTCAGGTTGCTGATGACGAGGTCCAGATAGCGCGCTCCGTAGTTTTCGGTGTCTAGATGTAATAATACCTCGAATTCGATGTCTACGTGTTCCAGGTTGCCGATGACAAAGTCCACATAGTGTGCTTCGTAGTTTTCGGTGTTTAGGTGTATTAATAACTTTAAATCTGAATGTAGGACACGTAGATATCGAATTCGAGGTATTAATACACGGAGACACCGAAAACTACGGAGCGCACTATGTGGACCTCGTCATCGACAACGTGGGACACCTAGACATCGAATTCAACGTATTATTACACCTGGACACCGAAAACTATAGAGCGCACTATCTGGAACCCGTCATCGGCAACCTGGAACACGTGGACATCGAATTCAAGGTATTAATACACCTGGATACCGAAAACTATGAAGCGCACTATGTGGACCTCGTCATCGGCAACCTGGGACACCTAGACATCGAATTCAAGCTTGATTCATAAGAATCGACTTAAAAATTCCTTAGCGGCAGAATCAAAAGACACGGTAGTCTCGCGCCAAGTACACCGGAGCGAGACCGACCGTGACTCTTTTACGCGACGCGACGGGTTGCGAGTACCCGAGATGTTGAGATCTCAATAACGAGTGAACGGATCAAGTTCTAAGTAGGCTTGATCGATAGCTTGGGATCCAATTAGGGGGGGGGTTTCTCTTATAATATTCCGCTCCGTGCCCTACGAGCGGAGATATTTCGATGCAAAGTCCAAATGTGAAAATTTTTTATTAAGATACTTCTTATTCTATCTACTTCTAACGCCGACGTCTTATATGACCTTTTTCAAAAAAAAGATAAAAAAAGGTAAAAAAATGCGCCAAGTACACGCATAGTAGTATATATGTATTATGTTGTTACCTCGAAAAAAACAAAGTGGTAGTATTATACCTCGAAATAACACCCTGTACATACTGTTTATACAATGCGTAATACTACAAAAAGGCATGATATCTGTACAAAATTACCTTTTTAAAAAAAAGGTAAAGAAAGGCGCCAGTACACGCATAGTAGTGTATATGTTGTTACCTCGAAAAAAAAACAGTGGTAGTATTATACCTTAAAAAAATCTAAGTAACAAGTGGTAGACGAAATCTTTGTATCTTGAAAAATCTCGAAAAAACCTAAACAGTAGTATCTTCATCTCGAAAAAAAAACAAAGTAGTAGTATTATACCTCGAAAAAACCTAAGTAACAAGTGGTGGACGTAATCTTTGTATCTCCAAAAATCTCGAAAAAACCTAAGCAGTATTATTTTATTTCCAAAAAATTATTACTCAAGTGATACACATCACAAAATTACGTTACCTTATCAAAAAATGAGTCGCGTTTCAAGTGATCTATTATTACAATTACAAAAAAGAAATGATATCTCTTTTTAAATTACAGCGCCAATTACAGAGAACATATATTTTTCGAGATACAAAAATTACGTCTACCACTTGTTACTTAGGTTTTTTCGAGGTATAATATTACTACTGGTTTTCTTCGATTAAAATAAAAAATTGAATCATGAAGAATTACACAGAGGTAACAGTACAAAATACAAATATTTTATTAAAATATTTAAACCCTACAAGGGAATACAAGGTATTTAAATACAAAGTTTATATATGTATTTTAAAAGATTTAATCGCATTGCAAAGAATTACAGAGGTAACAGTACAAAAAATAAAAATATTTTATTAAAATACATAAATTTTTCTTGTCAAAAACTTGGCGCTGCTACACACCAGGCTGACCTAATTTTATGGTCTAGCAGCGCCAAGTTTTTTGACAAGAAAAATTTATGTATTTTAATAAAATATTTTTATTTTTTGTACTGTTACCTCTGTAATTCTTTGCAACGCGATTAAATCTTTTAAAATACATATATAAACTTTGTATTTAAATACCTTGTATTCCCTTGTTGGGTTTAAATATTTTAATAAAATATTTGTATTTTGTACTGTTACCTCTGTGTAATTCTTCATGATTCAATTTTTTATTTTAATCGAGGAAAACCAGTAGTAATATTATACCTCGAAAAAACCTAAGTAACAAGTGGTAGACGTAATTTTTGTATCTCGAAAAATATATGTTCTCTGTAATTGGCGCTGTAATTTAAAAAGAGATATCATTTCTTTTTTGTAATTGTAATAATAGATCACTTGAAGCGCGACTCATTTTTTGATAAGGTAACGTAATTGTGTGATGTGTATCACTTGAGTAATAATTTTTTGGAAATAAAAATAATACTGCTTAGGTTTTTTCGAGATTTTTGGAGATACAAAGATTACGTCCACCACTTGTTACTTAGGTTTTTTCGAGGTATAATACTACTACTTTGTTTTTTTTTCGAGATGATTAATTTTTACATTAATATTGCTCGTTCTTACTTTTACTTTAAATACTTCATCATTTTTTTAAGGATTGTTGCGTTTAAATGTCTTAACATAACACATACTACTTTTCAGTAAAGTATCGCATTAGATAGGTACTTGAGAAGATAATATAATCAATTCGTATTTAGTTATGCGTAAGTATATTACATGGCTTTATTAACTTAAAAGCATAGATCATATTGTTAGAATTCTGAAATTAACAATATGCAGAATATTATTTTAAATAAATCTTAAATATTTAAAACTATAAATGTTTAATTATTAATCTATATATATAAAATGAATGTATGTATGTATGTATGTATGTATGTATGTATGTATGTTCTTTATACACTCTTAAATTAGTCGACCGAATTTTTACCAAAAGTATATAAAATAAGGGTAGAATTTTCCGGGGAGTGTTATAGAGTGTATAGTTTTTCGTTACCGATCTTTTTGGGAACCGGTATCCAAAATTTTTTCAATTTTTCGGGAAATAATTGACCGAATTTTAAAGAATTGTATATGAATCAGGGTAGAATTTCTCTGGGAGTGCCATAAAGTGTATAATTTTTTGTTACCGATCTTTTTGGAAATTGATTATTGGAAATTTATTTTATTTGGAAATTTTTCCAATTTTTTAGGAAATAATTGAGTGAATCTCAAAGAATTGTATACGACGGAATTGCCGCTGATCAGTAAGTGAACTATCGGAAAAGCGAAAATGACTTAATAGTGTGAAACTCGAGTAGAAAAAAACCGGTTACGACATGTTTAATCCATAAACACTCTTTATGTTTGTCTACAATAAGGATATTGAAACAGAAATAAAGTCGTTTAAGAAAAACGACTCCCGGGCGAAGCCCGGGTAACCAGCTAGTGTATCATATTAATTCTTTCTTATATATGTTTATAATATTAATTTAAAATTAATTAAAATTTAGACAAATAGAACTTCATATGTAGGTATAATAGAATTCATATGTAGGTTTATGTGGGGTGATGTGCAACACGTTCACGCGTTGCTCGGAAAACATATCCAAAAATCAAATTCTTGAATATACCATGGCTGTATAACGTAGAGGAAGAAAAATACTACAATTCTGCGTAATTAGATTTTCAAAATTTTAAATTTTTTCTAAAAATTTTTCGAGTTTTCAAAAAAAAAACGTCTGTTTTAGCATTTTCAAATTTTCTTGGGGTGATGTGCAACACAGGTAAAATCTTGTATCGCTGACCAAATGGAAATTGTCACAAAAAAACTTTTCTTTTTTTTTTTTTTTTTTTTTTTATTGATTTTCTATTTTTATGCTTAAAAATAATATTAAGAAAGGAAAAAACGCAAACGGATGATTCGCCTTTCAGCAATGTATTTGCTGTCAAATTAGCTCGCAATTGACGTAACAGCCGATACCCTTATTTTTCTACTTTCGGGCTATGACTAATGAGAGAGGGGAACAGTGCATTAAAACACGTCGATACACAGGTTCATCGTAAACTAGCACGAAAACAATCAAGCTAGCGACCAAGATCAGAGGTGTGCACATCACTCACCGAAAAACAAGAAAGTTTACACCCAAAACCCCAATAACACGCTATTTGCACGGACTGGCGCGACACACGGGCCAAAATCGACCAACAGAAGGAACCAGACGTCGGGCGACACACACAAAGAGACCTCGCTGTGGATAATCAAGGGAAGTACTTAAAAAACTAACAATATAAAATATTATCTATAGATGACCTAAAACCAATTCACGAACACGTCAAACCTATGAAGTGTGTGTGGAAAGAGCGAAACAGTACAGGGAGATCGAGAAATTAACTCGCTTTTCGTAAAGCAAACCAGGGGCGTGCCAATCTCGCGAGTTATTTATCAAAAACAAGTACTTGGCACAATAGAGACAGTATCGTTCGGTCAAATGTCGCACCAGGAAGACCCAGGAATCGGGAAAACGTGCAAATACCCACACAACACTAGGTAGGGGAGACAGGCGGCTATGCAAGCCGATACTATTTTTTCAAAGGCAATTTTAATATTTAATTAACATTTTTAGGCAAATCAAATGATATATATTAAAGCGTGTTTCTGCAGGTACAAAATTGATTCAGGAAGTTTTTGCTGTACGTCGCTTTGTTTTGCCCGCCAGGAAAGGAAAAGTGACGCTGAAGACAAATTTTCGAATTGAAAAATGACGGGGCGAACTCGACACCCGCCGGGGCAAACACTCAACACTTTTGTTTGATCGACACAATTTGATCTGGAACTTATTTTTTTATTGTTTAAAAATAAAAATACATTGTTTATCAAATGAAAAGACATTGTGTATTAGAAACAAAAAAAAAGCGGACATAAAGTAAATATTATTTAAAAAATGAGAAAAAAAAGATTAAAACGGTTTAATTATCTTTTTATGAACTGTCTTGAAAAACAATTTATACACGTAAACTCGCGATCAGATGTGGTCGCACACATTCGTCATGAGCCATACGGTTGCAGAAGATGCATTGGTTGTTATTAGAAGGCTAATCGAAATGTTTTCCGAACACACGCAACAGATGATCCTAAAATCGTCCTCGGAATCGGACGAAACAGTGACCTTTTTTTGCGATAATGTCACTTTAGGTTAGTGTCGTCTTTGCCCCGGTGGCGTCGTGTCGACTTAGCCCGAACGGTCGTTTTTATTTTGTTACTCCCAAAAATATATAAATTTGAAAATATGCAAAAATTATTATCGGCAGTCGTTATAACAGCATCGAATTTCCCATCAAAATCACTTAGCGGTAGATTCGCAAGAGTAAAGCCGATGAAAGAGTAGACATTTTCGAGAGATCAGAAAAAAAATTACTTTTCACTATCAAAAACCACTTATGTCGCGTTAAAAATTGACACTATAACTCAGAATGTTACCAAATTCCGTTGATAATTACTGGCACATAAAGACGCATGTACAGTAGCAAAGGCAAGTTTCTACGATAGCTTTTAAATTGGCCCAAAGCCCTGCAGTGTCAAGTTCGCCCCGCTGTCGGCTTAGCCCGGTTCCCTATATTTAAAATTTGAAAAAAAGTGTGTTTTAAATGTACAGGGTAATTCAGAAAATACTTGTACAAATTGGGAATAAGTTCCCACACAGAAACAAGAAAAAAAAAAGTATATACACATATCCAGAAATACCTGGTTTATGCAGTTATAATCAAAAGTTGTCAGACAAGGTTGGCCGACCTAAATCCGATTGATTTTCATTGTGAGAACTTACAAGCCGTTATGCAACTGAATACAATAAAGAAACCGCTTCCCAAAGTATCATGGATGTCCGTCGAAACCATCCGCAAAACCGTTATCTATTTAAAAGGGTGCGACAGTCAATGAGCGTCAAAGGACAGCAGTGAAGAAGGGGTGGAAAGACCAGGTTGAGCCTTGTTATGAAGTCGAAGGGTAAAGATAAAAATTGAACTGAGATGCATGTACTGTACTAGTCATCTGTCATGTAGGTGATTCTGTCAGTTTGGGTTAAATGTATAATTTTCGATTATAATATAAACAAACACAGGCATTTCGTGACCATATGTACAAAGTAAATCATGAGCATTTTTTCTGTATAAATACATAAGAACATACGAATAGGTGTATATGATTGTACACTTCACATGTGTACTGAAACGTAATTCATTCAATCACAAAGACACAGTAACACAAACACAATTAAAACTAATGTAAGATAAATATAACTTTTAGGATAATGGTGACATAGCACGATTTTAAAACCTATAGTATGTATAAATATAAAGATTATTATGTTTGCCGAATATTATCGAATGACACAGCACTAAATTTTAACGCCTATAAGTAGTTTGATGATGAAGGGACGAAGTCAAAACAATGTTATAATTTTTATTTATATAATTTATAAAGAAAACTAGAGAGATTGTTCCCGTGCGTGGCGCGGCGCTCCAAATTTATTCCCCTATCCCCTAAATCATCCTTAACCCTTTCAGTCCCTACTTAAGGGAATAGCCAAATATCTACAAAAAGCATGAGTATAGGTTGTCGGGGTCGCTGAATACGAATCTGAAATCAGATTGTAAAATTTAAATGGCGAATCCAATATGGGCGGGACGAATTTTTAAAAATCAACCGGATGATTTTTGTAATCCTTCGTCGGCAATATGGGCATTTGCCATTGTGAATTTAAAAATCTGATTTCGATTCGTAATCAGGAGCCCGGAAACCCCCGCTGGGACAGGTCAAGCGAAGCGGTGATTTTTAAAAATTCGTGTCCGCCCTATTGGACGCCGCCATTTTAAATTTTGAAAAATCTGAACTTAGATTCGTAATCCGCGCCCCGAACACATAAGCAACCCATGTTTTAAGGTATAAATTATCTCAAATTTCTAGTACACAAATCAACCGAAAAAGTGCGGCGGTTTGGTGAAATTGTAATAACACAAAAAATTTAAAAATATTGCTAAATATGCTACGTGATTATCACGTTGAACTTAGCAATATTAAAAAAGAAAAAAATGCAAGTTTTTGCCGTTATGCGAAAGTTCGATGACGGAAACGAAGCTCCAAAAGGTGGTCCCTCTCTCGCAAGCTGGGCCTGAACGTTTCCTTCGGCGCCTCCTAGGAACCCCTCATGCCCCCTATTTTTAACTCTCATCTAGCCATCCCCATAAATTCGCACCACGATAAGGGCGAGAAGGAAGCAGGATCCCAAGACAAACCCAGGAGACGAAGACCGTTACACGCAACGGCGACCAGATATGATGAGAAAAATTCGTCGACTTAACTCCACACGAGACAGATGAACCAAATACACGCTGGCGACAGGGAAGTGAGTTGTGCAGAAAACAGGAGGCCCACCCCATCGATTCCCTTAATAAAAAAATATCATTCATGACAATTCAACTTTACTCTAAAACTTAAAAAAATTTGGCACTAATTTCAAGGAAAATCTGTCACTTAATACTGATTATTTCTTAAAATTTGAATAAGTTTCAAACGGTTTCTAAAAAATGTAAGAAAAAAGTATCATAAAAAAAATCAGCTTGATATCGCAAAAGTGTGGTGGAAAAATTGGAGCAATCACGTACATTTTTTTTAACCAGTAAATCGGAAAACACCTTTACTATTAGCAAGTTTTCTTAATTCTATTACATTCTTTAGTGCTGTCTACCCGTACTTTTCATATAATAATGCTTCAAGATTCGGTCAAAGTAAGTCCGGAAAAATGTGAAAAATTTGGTACCGGCTTTCCAAAAAGAGCGGTTAACGAACAAAAATTATACACTTGTAGGGCACTCCCGGGAAAATCTACCACCTGTGTTATAATTATGCTTAAAGATTCGGTCAATTATTTCCGAAAAATTGGAAAAATTTTGGATACCGGTTCCCAAAAAGATCGGTAACGAAAAATTATACACTTTATAGCACTTCCCGGAAAATTCTACCCCTATGTTTCATATGTAATTCTTTGATATTTGGTCAATTATTAATTATTTCCCGAAAAATTAGAAAAATTAGAAAAACCGGTTTCTAGAAAATCTGTAACAAAAAACTATACACATCATGGCACTTCCCGGGAAATTTTACCTCTATTTCTCATACTTTTGATAAAAATTCGGTTCACTAACGAATGAGTAGTTCGCGGACAGACGGACAGACAGACAGACAGACAGACAAACTCAGGTTTTATATAAGAGTATGATAGGATAACGTATCGCAATGCTTCGTAACGACGTAAAAAGACCATTAGTAAGTAATTTTTACGTTGTAGAATAATATTTTGCTTGAGTATGATAGGATAACGTATCGCAATGCTTCGTAACGACGTAAAAAGACCATTAGTAAGTAATTTTTACGTTGTAGAATAATATTTTGCTTGAAATAGATTAAAATAAAGTGTGTGTTAACGCGTCGCTTGACTAGTTTTCAACTTTAATTATATTAATTTAAAAAAAACTGTACGGTAGATCGTGTTCACCTTCAACTATAGGCTTCTTTACAGTGTCCTCTTTCTATCGATATATATTGTTCGGACATTTTTGGCAAAAGATTTTTCGCAAACTCGTGTAATTCATAAGAAAATACCTCTTTTCCTATTAGACCAATGTTAAAATCATTAAAATCACCTAATTTTGAAATTAAATATTTTGAGAACGGGACGGTGAATTATCTTTTTTCTGGGCTTAATCGATTCAGGAGAGTTCCTTCTTTCGATATAAAAAATAAAACCTATTACTTTTGGCAAAAGTTGTTCATCATCGAACTACCTTAACAAATAATTGTTATAATGTACCAAGCTTAATAGCAAAATACTTTTCCATATTGCAAGATAAATTAAATTAAAGAACACAGGTAAGTGTCCAGCAAACATATAGATGGTTCTACAGTGGAATAAATTCTTAATTCTACGACCTATGTACATTCCTTGATAGAATCGCTAAATTAATTGATGTATTAGTAATGGTGGGGTTAATTTTTCGATACCGATTTTTGTTAAACCGGTTACGTACAGTTTTCAATGCCACTGTGTTTCTTATGTTCTGAAACGTCGAAATATTGCATTAAAAAAATGCAAAATTGCTAATAATAAAGGGGTTACCGATTTCTGTTTAAAAAAACAACCAAACTTACCAAAATTTCTATAACTGAATATTAGTAATTCACAAACCACATTGCAGCGAAAGAATAGAGAAGCCAAATTATAAAACATCAATACTTCAGTTTCCATTCCTATGTATGTATTCCAAGTTTATTTTGCCAACTGTATAAATTCTACATACTTCTTATTACCTAATATCTCTTACATTATTTATTTATAAACATAAATTTTTATTACTGCAAAAAAAAACGGCTTTGCAATATGGTTCAATAATCATGCAAAAAATCATGTAAATGTTAATAAAATCGGTTCACAATGTAAAATGTAAAAATTACTTTATTTATTTTATTAACCGATTTTCTTAAATATATTAAAATTTAAATAAATCGGAGACCTCATTAAAGTACCGGTATTGAATTTGGCATCAATTGTTGAAGGAATTACCGATTTTTGTGAAGTAATCTTATATAGAATATTATTGAAGGAAGGTTGGCATTTACTTTGGCGAGAATCGGGAAAGGGTTTACTGATTTCTGCAAGAAATTTATACTTAACACTGAGAGGATCTTGTATTGACATGAATTTGTCGTCGATTCGGGAATACCGATTTATGCCTAAATAGAGTATAAGTTATACATGTATTCTTATTCGAGGATGGCGACGATGGGTTTAATTTTTTTTAAAGATTTAGCTTTGTTTTATGGAAAAATTTTAGTACTGGTTTTATGAAAATCGGTTCACAATGAAAAAACTGCTAATTTATTTTAATAACCAATTTTCTTAAGTATATTAAAATTTCAATGAATCGGAGACCTCATTAAAGTACCGGTATTGAATTTGGCGTCAATCGTTGAAGAAGTTACCAATTTCTGCAAGAATACTTTCTTGCAACAAAAACATGCAACACTAATATTTCTCGAAAAGCTTCATTATTAGCAATTTTTATTAATTCTATTATATTTTTCAGTTTTTTCTACCCCTATTTCATATATAATTCTTTAAAATTTGGTTAATCGGTTCTTGAGTTATATAAATTTTGGTAAGTTTGGCTGTTTTTTTAAACAGAAATCGGTAACCCCTTTATTATTAGCAATTTTGCATTTTTTTAATGCGATATTTCGACGTTTTAGAACATAAGAAACACATTGGCATTGAAAACTATACGCAACCGGTTTAAAAAAAATCGGTATCGAAAAATTAACCCCACCACCGCCATTCCCGGAAAATTCTACCTCTGATGTTTCATATATAATTCTTGAAAATTCGGTTTATTAAGGGGGTCATCCCGTGTGACGGCTTCAAAAAATCGATTTTTTTTTGTATAAATCCAATCTAGAGCATGCATAGAATATACTGGCAAAGTAATTTTCCGAAATTCAAAAACTATATGTGTAAATTTTTTTATTTAAAAATATAGCGTCGATGGCGAGTTACATCACTGGAATGGCACGCATGTAAAAAAAAGCAGACAAACGGTGCCCACGATTCCGGCAGACTGGTTTATTATATCTGAAATCAAAAAATCAAATTGCATTTTAATCTATAGGTGAATGGCTATCGTGGGAACTAGAATTTTTAAAAAATATTGAACCGTTTTCTGTCCGCATAAAAAAATAGTCGCAAAAAATCATGCTATTTTGAGTTATAATTTTTAAAAGCATGCAAGAAATTAAATTTTTAATATTTTTAAAAAATCCTAGTTCCCACGATAGCCATTCACCTATAGATTAAAATGCAATTTGATTTTTTGATTTCAGATAAACCAGTTTGCCGGAATCGTGGGCACCGTTTGTCTGCTTCTTTTTACATGGGTGCCATTCCAGTGATGTAACTCGCCATCGACGCTATATTTTTAAATAAAAAAATTTACACATATAGTTTAAGATGTAATAAATATATAGTAAAAATTTGGAAGCTCTGTATTTTTTCATTTCGCCGCAAAAAAATGCAAAAGAACCTTAAAAAAAAAACGGTTGTCACACGGGATGACCCCCTTAACAAATGAGTAGTTCGCGGAAAACGTTGCAAGAAAAAAATCGGTAACCCCTTTTGGAGACTTTATAGAAATGTCGATTATAAAAATGTTCTTATTTTTTCTATAATATTTATTAGTGTAGGTATTACAATATAATGCGTTATACATATTATTCAGAAAGTTATTTTATGAATATAACAATAAACTAAATCAGAAAATTTCACTTTACCATAAATAACACAGGCACACAAAAAATAAAAAGTGTCTTGGCCGAGACACTACACTAGTGTATTCCCATGTATTTTGACCCGCTGAATCCGAATCCGAATCTCAAAGAATTGTACATAAAGTAGGGGTTGAATTTCCCGGGGAGTGCTATCAAGTATATAATTTTTCGTTACCGATCTTTTTGGAAACCGGTATCAGAAGTTTGACAAATTTTTCGGGAAATAATTGATTGAATTTTAAAGAATTGTATTGAGAGAGAGAGAAAGAGAGAGAGAGAGAGGGAGAGGGAGAGGGAGAGGGAGAGGGAGAGAGAGAGGGAGAAAGAGAGAAAGAGAGAGAGAGAGAGAGAGAGAGAGAGAGAGAGAGAGAGAGAGAGAGAGAGAGAGAGAGAGAGAGAGAGAGAGAGAGATTGATTGATTGATTGATTGATTTTTTATTATGCCATAGTCATTCGACTTTAGGCAAAGCATGAATGAGTAATGTATAAATGTATACAAATAAAAAAAACAAAAAAATAACAATATGCAAATACGCCACCACGCACCAACAATTTGACACCATCATTTTCTTATCAACTATCTTAAATTTAATATCATCCCTAACATATAACAGTACTCCTCCTGTGTTTTTATTTTCAGCATCACATCTAACTATACTATATCCCGGTACATTGACCTCACTATCCTCAATTTCTACAGTCAATCTAGTCTCGGATAACGCTAAAATCACAGGATTCACCCTCATAATCTGATGTTCAATTTCATCCTTATGCGCCAAAAAAGAGAGAGAGAGAGAGAGAGAGAGAGAGAGAGAGAGAGAGAGAGAGAGACTATTTGCGTGTCTTATTACACATGTCTTCCGGGGCGAAGCCTGGGTAACCAGCTAGTTGCTCTACAAAAGCAAACAATAAATAAAAAAGATTATAAAATGTCAATCATGAAATTAAAAAAATTACACTGAAAAAACAATTTTGTTGTCAGAACAAAAATTTGGTACACTGTATCAAATAATTTGGTTAAAATAGGATCAAACAAATGTTTATTGATTGCAACCAAAAAATTTAATTGCCGCTATTTAGTTCCTGTAACCAAAATGTTTACTTGCTTTAAATAAAAATATTGTAATGTATATAATATTTTAGTTCAGTTATTTATTACACTAAACCAAAATTTTTGGTTGTATTAAATAAAAAAGATATAAAGGATAATAAAAAATTTTATTACATATCTTCTATTACAAAATAATCGGCAGCAGCCGACTTTACTAAGGAAGTAACGCTATACTGACTAGCATTAGTACATTTCACAGTTTTCCAATTAGTTGAAAACGAAATGCGATAAGCGTACAAATGTCTTGAAAAACTTAGAGTGTCTAATACTTGTAAAATAAAAAACGGTTCTTTTGCTTCGTTTAAACAAATAAAGTGGATTAAACCAAAAACAGGTAACATGTCCGTTACATCAACATTCAACACAAATTGTGGCTTAAACAAAATACTTTGGACTTTAATCCATGAAACAGTAGTATAAATTTCTGGTAAGTATTCTTTAAAGGATTGAAATTGAGGATGAAAATATATAGAATCTACAGAAACATCTGGTCCCAGTATTATTTCATCGGTAAGTGAAATATTATTAAGTAATCTGTGATTCAATTTTAATTGATGTTTCAACGCAAGCGTTAATGGAAGATTTTTTCTAGTAGTTACGATATGAGATTCTATTTTTGACTCTTTATGTTTCGCCTCGAAACGCATGCACCAAAGATTTACCAGAGGTCCTACGCGAAGCATAAGTCGTGCGTAATGTAACATATTATGGTGTTTCGGTTTCAACGTATTACCAAATAACTGAATATAAATTTCATGATGTTCCGTTACCAAACATTGCAAATATTCAATTTCCTGCAATTGAAAAGATCTAGCGTTTAGGATATCAATGATCGCTCTTAGAGTAAGGTAGAGTTCCCAATGTGGATCATTATGAGGTACAAAATCGCCAATAATAAGACCAAAATATTTTGTAAAACGTATTACCTGAGCCGCAGAAAAACCCAGATTAAAATTATTTAATTTTTCTCTTTTTAAAAAAGGAATTCGATTACTCAATTCACTTACTCCAAAGTCAAAAGCTCCAATACGTTCATTTAGATCTTGAAGTGTAAAAAGCTTTAAATTTACAATGTATTGTAGCAAAATTTGAGATAAATCATACTCACAAACTCCTTCATAAATATCATGCATGATATCAAGAGCACTGTTTTCCAAAATATGAAAGTCTTCTATTTCATTGAATACACATTCTGCATTTATTCCGGTTGTACTAACATCGTTTTTTTGTACATCAGCTCTGTAATTCTCTGCATTACGTAAAAGTTCATGTTTTTCGGTAGTTGTACTCAATAATTCATTACGAGATATTTTGCACACTGAACACGGTTTATTAGCTGAAAAAGACTCAACAAAACCACCTATTTCATGGCGACCGAGATTATCTGCTACAAATAAACGACAATTCACATAAATGTGAATATTATCATTCGTCTTATATACTGGATGCGTATGTAAAAATTTTAATTCTTTGATGAGTGGTAAAAAGGTACTTTTATTTCCAAACTCTTTTCGATCGTTACCATTAAATAATAGTGCAACCTGTATATTAACAAGGTGAGAGTAAGCATTTGGAGGTATACACGGCAAAGAATAATACACAGCACCAATTTTATGAATGCCTGCATGGGAACCGAGTGGATCATTTACTTCAAATTCATCGTAGTAAAATATCAGAGGAATAATTATTCTGTTTGGATACTTTGCTTGTAATTCTTTGTATGATTCAGCCTGAACAATATTTGAAATTATATTATTCGATTCCGTTGATAAACTTTGCATGTAATTTAAAATTTGTTGTAAAAAGCCAGGTATGACAAATAATTTTTGTAAAACTAATTTGACAGATATATATTGACCAGTGACATTTGTAGGTACAATTACATAATTTGAATTAACTTTTTTTTCAATAGTTTGTTGACCAATCACATACGATTCTGGCTCTATTAAAGTACCCAAATCTTTAAAGTATTTAAATCGTTTATACTCCGAATCAAATAATTCGAATGCATTTTCGAATAAGTTTAAGACTTGTTCGATTTTACGTCTATCATCCATATTAAGAAAAGATAAAACAGTTGGCTTTAGATGTGAAAATATAATATTCTTGACAAACATATGTGTAGAATCGACAATTGTTTGCACATGTCTCCTATTCATTGACGATTCATTATAAAAAGTAGACGCGAACTTTGCAGCTTCATGTCGCAATCGTTCTTTAATATTAATCAGATTCCCTTCAGTGTTGGTTAAATGAAAAAGAAATTCTTCATTCAATTCTTCATCTTCAATTACAAGTGAATCGGGTGTATGAACATTAAAATTCCTGTTTTCGTTATCATTTGTACTTGAGAAATCAGCAGCAAGCTGAATTCGTAATGAATTATTGAGTACAGAATTTTGATTGTTTTCCACATGATTGGTAATCAAATGACTTTTAAAACTTTTGACCGTTTGATAAATGCGGTAGCAATCATTCTGCACACATATGTAACGATTGCACGTTTCAAATTTATGAAGTAAAGAAAAGTGACGAATAAACCGGTCAATATTTTCGAATTTTGTCTCACACAAATGGCAACGGAACATCTTGAAAGGTAAAATCAGTCAAACTTTTTACGAAAAAAAAAAAATGCTTTAAATATCAAAATAATGCATATTATCGCAGTCTTCGAACTTTATAGGCTTAACTTACAATTAAATAAACGCTGAAGTTAAAACTAATAAAAAAAAAATGTTTTAAATATCAAAATAATGCATATTGTCGCAGTCTTAGAACTTTATACGCTTAACTTACAATTAAATAAACGCTGAAGTTAAAACTAAATACTATTTCAATTAATCAGTTAATATTATACGTAATTAATACATACTATACGTATTAAATCTCTTATATAATTCAAACTCTCTCCAATTCATCTATTAGATTCATCACAGACTTGTCGTTCTTATCCCACTTTGTCGTTCGCCCATAAACATACTTTTGGATAAACAGCCATACCTGCTCACATCCAGTTGGATACTTTACATTGAGAACTTGAAAGACTTTATACAAAATGTCGACCGCTTTTAGTATATTTTCCATTTTATACATGACATCATCAATGATGATATAAATTGTCTCGACTGCAGTGAATTGTGAACCCACAACAATTATGTAAGGTTGGACGGTTTCTTTCAATTTAGCAGCATTCTCTCGTTTTCCACGTTTTACTCTTTCCAATTCTCCTGGAACCTGTAATATTTAAACTTTTGTTAGAAAATTGCTAATTAATTTGTTCGGACAATATACTATTTAGTTACATTAGAAATAAACTTAATTAATTTTATTTGAAGAAAATTTCAATTAATAAAATTGCAAACAAATATCTTTATGTAACGTTAAAACACCTTAATATGACAAATGAAAGCATCCATTGATTCTGCTATTGTAGGTCGCCATATTTTTTTTCCTCCTGGTATCTTTAGTCGCACATTGGAAGGACACAGAACAGGTATTAAAGAGAGCAATGCAGCATCTCTATGCACTGTACAGTGTATTTAAACAATTATATTCACATCCATTAGGTCAATTGTAATTTGATACTAAATAAATAATTTTATATTACCATCTCCCTCTTCATATAATTGAATTTCTTCTAGTCGCTTAGCAAACGTTTTATCTTTCATAACTCGTTTTGTCAATAATGTTTCTAATTTCTTAGACAGTTCGGGCCATTTACTATAAATATTTGATTTCTCATTGATTAAAGAATTGTAATCATTCTCTAACTAAAATAAAAAATAATATTATATAAATGTTTTTAAAAAATAATATAATAAAAATAAATTTAACATTGCTTACAAGTGTGTAACCTAATTCCTGTTTGAGTACTGGGTATTCACTGAAAATATCAGAAATATTTCCTTTATGTTCTGTAATTAAAATATGTCTCAATTCACGAGATTTGTTCCAATGTTCCTCTACAGATGACCAAGGTGTTGTGTTGTATTGCAACCACTGCAAGTGTGTTTTGCAAACACGCTTTGCTGTAACATGTAAATATATATTTATGTACACTGTCACGACTTTTTGCACTCCTGGACCGCTCCGGGACGTGTGCCGGATCAAAAGGACTTAGGAGAGCGGGATGGTCGGCCTCTCCAGTGATTTCCTCGCACCTCCGATACTCCACGAAATGTTCCGAATGTTGGGCGCCAGACGCGTACATTCGCGTCCACGAAATCGCGAAAACCTAAACGAGACGCAAAACGAAGTGGGGAGGTGCGTGGAATCGGCTAGCTTGACCTAATCACGGGCGGGGTTAATGAAGGGCAGCGCGATATTCGGCGGGGTGACACGTTAATTTCATACTCAGTTGGATAACAAAGAAAATAACATTTATTGAGTACTGATTGTCGAGAAAATAACAACGTTTATCCATTCGGCTTCGATCAAACACAAGATAAATTCAATAAATAAATCAAGAATAGCCGGTGGCGGGGTGTCTGGTCTGGATTCATCTAACAGAAATAATATTAAGGCGGACGCGAGACACCCACGGAGTATTAATTGAGTCTCTAATAAACACGCTGAAGGCGCTATTCTCAAACAATTAATAATTCGAGTCGAAAGTTATAATACGCAAGAATACTACACTTAATATCACTAATAAGAGTGAGGTTCAACGCAAAATGTCGCGAAATAATGGTACGTCACGCTTGGATTGCGTGCAAACCACGTCCGGAACCGTACGAAAACTCTGTCGCCATGATATCTTAATAGTCCGGGAGCCAGCGACCGTTTAGAGTTAGTCATTTCACAAAAGCTGAAAATTTTTCCTAAGCTCTATTTGGTATCACTAGTAAGTGAATGGACCTCCAGCTTGCGCAGTTCCGGGGGGTGTAGCTGCGGCAGCCTCCCACACACGTAAAATAATAATAAAAAAAAACTAATACCGCAAAAGCTGAAACTTTGTTAACATGTTGATTATGTTATAAAGAAATGAAAAAACGTATCCAGCTGAATGTAGAGTGGGGGATTATGCCCCAGCTTTTCACGTAAAGAAGTGAAAAATATGCGCTGAGTAAACTGATACCGCAAAAGCTGAAATTTTGTAAACTAATAGTTAAGTTAATAACTTAAACGAAAAAAACATCCAGCTTTATATTTAATGGGGGAAAAGTGCCCAGCTGATGCAGTGAATGACGCTGTGCATCGGTATGCGCTCGGGCGCGTTGTATCTTTGACTGCATCAGCTGGACACTTTTCCCTCACTAAATATAAAGCTGGATATTTTTTTCGTTTAACTTGTTCAGTTAACTATTGTATTACCAAATTTCAGCTCTTGCGGTATCAGATATTTATACTTTTCTCATTAAACACAGAGCGTCCATGCAGACGTTATTATACTATCTCACAAGTTCTTGAATTTAAAGAGTTTTAGTAAATATTTACACTAGCAAATTTGGCGTCTCTATGCTCCGAATTTGCCAGAGTGACGCCAAGCTATCTAGTGCGACCGTTGAACTTGTACCAATCGGAGCTGCGCCGCGACAATGTCTAACGTACATCCGTTTTGCGTATTTTGCTCCAAAAAAAGCGGAAAATTAAATCTTTTTGATGCGGACAAGTTAAAGAAATGTATAGCCATATTAAAAATTCGGAAACACGCTGATTTGGCTTTCTCGAACGTTGTGTTGCCGGAAAAGCCGAACAGTTTTCAAGTTTATCACAGTCAGTGCCACAACCGTTTTACAGCATTACCGCCCAAACAGAGAGGATATGATCCGAAAAAGCAGGCATCCTCATCTTCAAGTACAGAGTAAGTGCTTCTATTATAAGATAAATAAGTGTAAATAAAATATTTTTCCTTAAAGATTATAAAATTAATTTTGATCTTACATTCTGTAAAAATTTTTGTTTACATTAATACATTAGTACATTATCTCTAGTACATTACTCTTTTCTATATTATGCATGCATGATTTATTATAAAATTATTTTTTATTCACGACAGTGCTGTGGAAGGCGAGCATGCCGCTGGAAACGAGGGTGTTATTGAAGGCGTGGATGGCGGTAGAGGTGAGGCTGCAGTTGAAGGAGAAGGCGAGGTTGATGCTGAAAACGAGAAAGCTGAACGCGAAAATGTCGACGCAGGCGACGATGTCGCTGGGGGCGAGGATGCCACTGATCCAGACGATGTGGCTGTAGTTGACAATTTTGACGTATCTGGCATTGTTCAAGAGGCATCACATAATCCTATTTGTTTATTTTGTGATAAAAATAGGAAAAAACATCAAGGCCGGGAGCAACAATTACATCTATTAGAGAAGGAAAAAGCATTATCAACTATACAGCAAATTGCAATGGACTTGAACGATATACAGTTTGTTCAAAAATTGCATAACTTGGCGTTAGAAGACAAATTAATATTTTATCATACGATATGCCGAAAAAAATACGAAAATACAGCGGTATCGAAGAAAAGTAAAGAGAAGCCAAGGACAGAGTGGCATACAGCTCGTGATGTTCATTCTCAAGCATATGAAGAAGTATGTAAATTTGTGTCAGAAAATATCATCGCCAAAAATCAGTCGTTTTTCCTGTCGTATCTGAACACAATATTTATAGATTATTTGGAAGGACACAAGGCAAACACAGATGCATATACGACGAAGCCGTATCATCTAGAAAATCGTCTTCTAGCTACATTTTCAAAAAAAATAACCATCGTGTCGCACAATAATAAAAAACTTGTGAAACCTTACAAAGGCGTTGTCGTAGAACAACAATTTCATCGCATCGAAAAAAAGGAAGTTTTATTGCATGCAGCATTAATTTTAAGACAGGAAATACAGAATGTCAAACAAAACAAATTGCCAGATCAGCTCAACTCTGCAGATTTAATCAAAGGAGAGTGTGACATTCCAGAGAACTTAATTGATTTTTATTTAAATTTACTTAGTGGGCCAAATCATCGTCGTAAGCGCGGCGACAGTAGAAATAGATTAGCAAAATCTTTTTCCGAGGATATCATATATGCAGTGTCGAATGGACGAATAAAACCTTCGAAACATATATGCCTTGGTATGAGTCTAAAAAGTTTAACAAATAGCAAGAAGATTGTTAACATTATCAACCGATATGGCCACTGCTGTAGCTACACAAGTCTGGAGGGTATCGAGACTGAAACCACGTTTACTTCTAGCATGCGTCCTGATGTTTGTCCTGAAGGCATCATTCGTTCAAGAAATCTATGCACTGGTGTCGCATTTAATAATTTCGATCGATTCGTCGATGCGACAAAGATATCCGGTAAGGACACACTGCACGACACCGTGGGTATCATTTTTCAAAATATTGATAATTCTATTGAGCATGATAATGAGGACAACAGCGCTGAAATAAGTACAGCAGGCCCTTCCAAAAAATCTAATAAACGAAGGCGGACTTTCGACGCAATTACTCACGAGTTAGAACCGTACACTAAGACACCAAAACTTCACGAACGTTTACAGCCTGCAGATGTTTCATCAGATTTAACAACTCCGAGTTCAGAATGGTTACAAAAAATTAATTTCGCGTTCATGCTTTCCCACTACCTTGAAGTACCCAAAACACCGATGTGGGTTGGTTTTAATAGCTTGATCTACAAGGACACAGCTCCAACGCAAAAGCTTTGCTACTTAACCACAATTAACGCCTCACCGACGAGCAAATCAGTTGTTGTGGAAACTATGAAGCAGAGTCAACAGGTCGCTAGGGAATGCGGCGAAAAGTATATGCAAGTTACTTACGATCTCGCTATCGCTAAAATTGCACTTCAAATTCAGTGTACCGAAAAACCACGTTACAACGACTTATTTATTCATATTGGATCCTTCCACATAATGATGTCTTACTTTAAAGCCGTTGGTAAATTTATTGACAACTGTGGTATTACGAATGTTATGGTCAACGCGCAAATGCTGGCGAACGGATCTGTAAACAGTTTTATTGCAGGAAAACATTTTAATAGGTGCAAACGATTGCATCCAATCGCATCATTAGCTGTGCAAATTTTACATTTCGAAGAATTTTTGAACCAGAAAAATATTGAATGTAGCGACGACATGAAAATATATTTAATTAAATTTAAAGAAGAAAGATCTGATCAACCTCGAGTACTGCCACGAAACCTACAGAATTTATTTGATGAATATCAACAATTTAAACAGCAAACACTGCAAGGAGAGCACGGTAAAACTCCACAGTTTACATGATGTACGTTACTTTTATAGACTATTACTTAACACTGAGTGCAAGCGTACGAAGTGGGAATGTTCAACTGTTTACATCTATCTTGCCGAAAATAGCCAACTTGTGTTTTACTTTTAATCAACAAAACTACTCAAGATACGTAGTGAAATACCATGATAATCTGCTGAAAGTTGATGAAACTCATCCAGGATTAAAGGAGCAACTAGAAATGGGAACATTTGGTGTAAAGAGAACTGACAAACCATACTCAAGACAACCCGTTGATTTAACTCTGGAACAAACAATAAATGCCGATGCTGCCAATAAGCTTACAGGTGTGAGTCACATGACAAATTCGATATCTGCTCGACAGCGGTGGTGCAAAAGTCACACTTTGAGATCGACAATCATAAGTCATACGATGGAGCAGACAGGGCTGAGAAAAGGTCAGGATATCACTGCCGACTTGCAGATAAGCAGAATAACTAGGAATTCTCAACAGCTTCATAATTTTATTGATAATATTAAACAAAACATTAATCCGTTTTCTGCTGATTTAGATAAAAATCATTTATTTAATATTTCGACAGGCCAAACAGTGCAAGAAAATATAGAAAGTTTCTTACTTAATGTCGAAATAATGGGTAATGAACAACGAGAAAATTTTATTAAAGAATGTGCCGAAGATGAAAAAAGATTTGAGAAACCCATAAAAAAAAATAAATTGCTTAATTTTACAGATAATATGCAAAAAAGGAAAATGTCAGTGTCAGGAAAAGTTGTTGAACTGCGTATGCAACGTGATTTGTTTGGCCAATTGTTATGTATATCGTTGAAAAAATCTTTAGATATAGATAAAGTTTTAACATATCCTCTAACGCCAATGCCATTATCAATGTGTCACATAGATGGATCTATTTGTAAAACTAATAAGGCAGCTCTATTAAAAGTACTCGAGCAGCAAATTGAGCCGCATACTCCGGAGCATACTAACGTCAAGGTGTTCGATGGATTTTTTATGCTTTATTTGATGAGGGAAGTTCCAGCTACTTACGGAAACATATCTATTAAAATTTTAACTATGTTTTGCTCGAATAATGCGGAAGTTATAGTAATCGCCTTTGATAGGTACATTTTTCCTTCCATCAAAGATAATGAACATTCTTTGAGAGGAATGCAAGTCACACAATTCCACATCGAGGGAGCAGATCAAATACGTTCTTCTGATTTCTGTAACGACTTGAAAAACGCCAATTTTAAAGAGGCGTTAGTGAATTTTATTATACAGCACTGGACACTTGATCACGTAGCACCTTTGATTGGTAATAAAACTGTTTTTATAAATTATGATCAGTGCTATAAATATAAAGTCAATAATGGCCACGTAGAAAGGACGCACGATGTTTTATTAAGCTGTCCAGCGCATGAAGAAGCGGATACGAAGATCGTTTTCCACGTCTGCCAAATAGATTACGACGCACATGTCACGATAAGATGCTCCGATACTGACGTGGCCGTAATAATGCTTTCTAACATGAGTGCCTTAAGTAACGCTAATGTTAAAGTTTCAATGGAAGCCGGAGTCGGTAATAATCAGCGCTTTATTAACATTAGCAAACTGTATGAAACGTTAGGCCCTAAATTGAGCGCAGCGCTGCCGGCTTTTCATGCCCTGACGGGTTGCGATTATAACCCGTCATTTTTCAAGAAAGGAAAAAGTCGTCCGTATAAAATTTTACACAATTCAAAAATATATATCGATAGTTTTATCAAACTAAGCAACGCACCTGACGACGAGTTGCAGAGTACGTTTGATAATACAGAAGAATATGTTTGTCGTATGTATGGATTCAAGAAAATCAACAAAGTCAACGAAGCACGAGTTACAACATTTTTGAAGACATACAATATTGTACGAAACGATGACATATTCCGTTTACTGAAGAATAATATCGACGGATCAGCTCTGCCTCCCTGCAAAATTGAGCTGCACCAACATTTGCTGCGGACAACATATATAGCAAATATTTGGGCACACGCTCATCTTCAGGTTCCAACGGCATTACATCCGACTGACTTTGGCTGGGAAGAGAAGGAGGGAAAATATCTTTTCAAATGGTTCGAGGGTGAGCAGCTACCCTCTTCCCTTGGAGATATAACTATCGATGATGACCAAAACAGTAGAACAGGTTAGAATAATACTGATATATTTCTCTCATTTCATTATTTTTTTAATTATTTTAATGTAAATTTTGATTATTTTTTTTTAATTTTATCTATATAATTTTAATTTTAAAATAAAACTGAATAATATTTATAACAATTTCGTATAGCATGTAAACTTTTTTATAGTTAATAATCTGATTTGCGTTAAAATTTTGCTCTCGCGTGTTTTTATATAATTATCATCTATGTCTTTTAATATATTATTATTATATATGTTTACAGATGGTGAAGATATTTCACAGATCGACATCAATTGCAGCGATAACGAAAGCGATAATGAGTTCGATGACGATGAATCCGAAGAAGGCGAAATCTAAAAAATTTGTACATTATTATATTACTTTACGCGTATTAACACTATGTATGTTTATTTTTATTTTTAGTATATTTTTTAAATAAATACTAAAAAAATTTTTTAATAATTAATAGTATACATTTTTTATTATCTTCCTTTAGAGCAGAAAAGTTATACGTATATATCATCCAATAACTGCATGGACGCGCTGTGTCTAATGAGAAAAGTATAGATATCTGATACCGCAAGAGCTGAAATTTGGTAATACAATAGTTAACTGAATAAGTTAAACAAAAAAAATATCCAGCTTTATATTTAGTGAGGGAAAAGTGTCCAGCTGATGCAGTCAAAGATGCAACGCGCCCGCACGCATATCGATGCGCAGCATCTTTCACTGCATCAGCTGGGCACTTTTCCCCTACTAAATATAAAGCTGGATGTTTTTTTCGTTTAAGTTATTATCTTAACTATTAGTTTACCAAATTTCAGCTTTTGCGGTATCAGTTTACTCAGAGCATATTTTTCACTTCTTTACGTGAAAAGCTGGGGCATAATCCCCCACTCTAAATTCGGCTGGATACGTTTTTTCATTTAATTGTAACATAATCAACATGTTAACAAAGTTTCAGCTTTTGCGGTATTAGTTTTTTTTTATTATTATTTTACGTGTGTGGGAGGCTGCCGCAGCTACACCCCCCGGAAGTGCGCCAGCTGGAGGTCCATTCACTTACTAGTGATACCAAATAAAGCTTAGGAAAAATTTTCAGCTTTTGTGGTTTTGGTCATTGAAAAAGGTCGCTGGCTCCCGGACTATAACCTAACGCGAGTGATTCTGCTCGGGCGCAACGGGAAGGCGCCGAGTCATTTAACCAGGCAAAGAATACGATAACTAACGCAAAATACTGGATTAAGGCGGTTCTCCAATGATGCGGAATACCGGTCAACGCGAAATACTAGAGTCGCGATATCGCTAATAACCACGGAACGCCATGCAGAACTACGCAAGTAACATCTAAACGCACGAAACGTGTGAACGCCGGTAGTTTCTTAACGCGAGTACAAGTCTAACATAATTAATCAATCGGCGGGAACGACAGTCGACCGCAATTAACAATGCCATCGACATCCCAACGCAAAATTCGAGGTTATCGCGAGCAGGGACGCCATAGGACGTAACGCAAGTAAGATCCGAACACAAATCGATACGCTAACACCGACGCTCAAACACAAGAATTTCCCGACGCGAAGAAACGGTAACGCAATTTACGAAGTACCGGCCCGTATGCGGCCGTACACCAAGGTCGCGAGGACAACGCAATATACTCGCGATATCGAACTCATTAACGCCTATCGCGACCTCCAGGGATCCGCCATAACGCTTGTACCACGGTTCCGCGGCCACGATACTATCCCGAGGCCCTTCGCTCTCGTTATCGATTGCGAAATTACACTCGATCTTAACATGCGTTATCCCGAGCGAGAGCGTGCACCGGAGGGCGGTGTCGTGGCTTTACATTTCGCGATTTACGGGCAACCTCACCGGTGATACGCCTCCTCCTGGGCTCCTCGCCGTCACCTTCCACCAACGATCCTCGATCCGCCAGATAAAGATATCGAAATACCCGACTCGGGGTGGCTATCGCGTATCTTAGCAAAACGTATTATCTCGCCGACGGACGACCAGAGAGTGAAACGCTAAACCCGCTCGATTGCGGAATCGATACGGTACCCCTTCCTGAGGGGCGCGCGAGCCAATCGGGCGCAAGCTTGCAAGCCCGCGGTGTCCCGGCGCAGTGCTGTCGATACGAGATCCTTCGGGGGCGGGCAACGGTCCCTCGGCGGCGTACGACTCCTCAAATTTTTTCCTTAGCGGCGGACGGAACTTCGCTCGTGCCGGTGTGCCTCCGGTTTGACCCTGGGGCGGTGGCCAGCCACCCCGTGGGTCGGTGTTTTGTGGAGATCTTTTGCTGAAGCCGGGTTTTTACCCAAGCGCTTGGGGCCCCGCTATCGGCGGCCTCGTCCGTCGCTGCCGCACGTGCCGCCCGCCTGCCGCGTTGCTCTCGCCAGCCCGCGATCTCTGCTGCTTCCGTGTTTGCCACCCCTCCTTGGTTATCGATCGTCCTTGATTTCCTTCGCCAAGTACTCCCTCGAAGGTTTGCCGTGGTGTGTGTGAGGTGCCGTGCGTATTACATTGCATAAAAACAAAAGAAGGTAATCAGAATGCGGAAACGCGATTAAATACGACCCCTGGAGATCTCGTCGTCGCCTCCCTGGTCCGTCCCCGGGCGCGAAATTCCGCGCCTTGTGACGGCGCGGGCGGCGGGACGCCGCGACGGTGCGGCGAGCCGCAACGTCACAACACATATATATATTCTTTTATAAAATATTTTTGGAAATAAACATTATATATATATATATATATATATATATTTTTTTTTTATTTATTTATTTATTTTCAAAAATGTTTCATAAAACAAATTAACGTAAAATTAATTTACAAAATATTTAAAAATATAATTTTAAACATTTGCAATTTTTCAAAAAATATTTTTTTTATTGTAATTACTTGTAAGATTAATGTTTGATTCAAGAATATCGTCAATATCGTCAATCCTTTTTCGTTTTTTTTGTACAAGACCAATTTGACGGCACTCATCTAGTTTATTTCTATAAAAGTCAGGTAATTTTCCTTTAGATACTTTTTGGGAAGGTCTTTCACATTTTGGTGGAACATAATAGAAAGCTTGACGCTCATTTGGGAACAAGTTGTTGATTTTATGCGATAAAATATCAAAATCACCATTTACCAAGCGAACTCTAAGAACATTAGAACATATTTATGTAATGCATATTATGAGTATAGAGTAAAAATATTTCATCAATAAATAAAATATTTTGCATTTACATTTCTGTAGTGTCTCCAGATTTTTTATACATAAAATGAGTAACAAGCAGATCAGTTAGTTTTCTACGTTTGGCTTCATCAAGTATGTTATGCTTTTCATAAAATTTTATAATGATTTGTCCATCTATAAAATTTGATAAGTCTTTCCAAATCCTATAAAAATTGATAAAGTAAAATACAGACATACATATATACTACTTTGTTTACAATTATGATCATATCTTAAATGAAAATGTTACCGTATTTTGAATCGTTGCAGAATGACTTGGGCAAACGCATACAATTTTATTTTCTTTATTTGGATTGTCAGTATTATCAGTTGACTTTGATTTTTTAACATCAAATTTTCTTAATGTTGAATTTGTATTCTCTTTTTCGTTAGTCGATTCATCTGATGAATGTAATACATTAGCAGCATTATGAGATTTATTTTCAGAATTAACATCATCATTGATGGTTGTATTTAATATTTCATCACTTAGAAGGCCTTTGTTGAAATGTGATGTCTGTTAAGAAAGAAAAATGTTGATGAATATATTTCTTCCAATTAATCATATCTTATAACGGTTTTACTATCATTTACTATTTATTTTTATTTTAATGCATTTGTATTTATTTTTGTTTTAATAATTATATTTTTATTTTTAATGAAAAAGAGTATTATTATTTAAAAAATACAACATACTGAAACTAGTGCGTCGTTATTGCCAGATAATTTAGAAAACCTTGTTTCTTTTGACTCAAGACTTGATTCTTGATTCTTTTCTTGTAAACACAAATCAGACTTTGCTCTCACTGTTAATGATTTCGACAATTGTTCATTTTTTTCATGATAACGATTTTTCTGGTTTAAAGTCATCTGATATTCCACATCTCTTCTGCAAAAAAAGAAAATAATTCTTGCAAACAGATTGTTCAATTATTTTATATTTTTACTTTTTATTTAAACTTTGCAAATTATAGAAATCTTATTTTTACCTGTTTTATACTGTCCGCCCATAAGTTTCTGTTTTCAAAGAAACAGTGAATTTCTCCGATCGTAGTTATTATTCGTGATACTTCTCTCTCACTCAGATTCATAAAAGATTCCTTATCAATTTCCTCCTCTAATAACACATTCGTTATATACATATATATATATATTTATTTTAATATCAAATATATTAACTTAATATCTGTTTTCTTTAGAAAAAAAAGAAATATTTCTTTTTAAATATATTTATTTAAAAATATTTAACATTATTTATAGGAAATTTTGCGGGAATCCTTGTTATTTGTTTCGAATCGTATAAATTATGTAATTATATAGTTATGATCGGATTATGTGTGTGGGAAATTTCGATAAACACAGTACGAATTCTTTAATATACGACAGTTATCTGTAATTACAAAAAAAAATCGAGAAACGATAAAAAGATACGATTAATTAAACGATTTTATATACAAGCAGTTCCACAATATAATAATACAAGAATTTGTACCATATCATGTATCTATATTTATTTTTACGATCTAAACCCTGTTAAACAAAATCTTATTCAATAAAGCCTTCATGTATGTAGTGTATAAAGGGGAATCCCCTGTTGATCTGCCGTTACACAAAAGTTCCCGCTCTTTTTACCATGTATAGGGAGGTTATGTTCTAATGATCATATATCCAAACAGAATAATTATTCCTCTGATATTTTACTACGATGAATTTGAAGTAAATGATCCACTCGGTTCCCATGCAGGCATTCATAAAATTGGTGCTGTGTATTATTCTTTGCCGTGTATACCTCCAAATGCTTACTCTCACCTTGTTAATATCAGGTTGCACTATTATTTAATGGTAACGATCGAAAAGAGTTTGGAAATAAAAGTACCTTTTTACCACTCATCAAAGAATTAAAATTTTTACATACGCATCCAGTATATAAGACAAATGATAATATTCACATTTATGTGAATTGTCGTTTATTTGTAGCAGATAATCTCGGTCACGGTCTTACATACAGGTCTGGAGACTACCGCTAATTCCAGTGGTGGGGGTAGGTCGCTTAGTGAAATTGTTTTTAAGTCATCTAATAGCCACTAGAGTCGTTGCGATCGATGTTCGCGCGGTGGCAAGGGACGCCGGAGGCCGGGGGGGATATCTGTCATATGAAATTTGGCGGAGTGGTTTTGTGACAACTTCGTAGTCTCGACATTATGGGTTCGAATCTCCGTGCCCTTAATTTTTTTTTAAATTCTTTCACAATAATAATGTGATAAATAATAATGCTTTAAATAATTAAAGACTACAAATTAATAAAATATGTATAAATATAAATATAAATAAAAATAAATATATAAAAATAAATATAAATATAAAATAAATACGAGTTTTTAATCTAAAAATTAAGAACAAATAAAAATATTTTTTATGTGTATTTTTATCCTTTTTTTTTATTTTTGTGGGCATTCCAGGTAAGTATAACGAATAAAAATCAACTCTTTAATTTTATCTCCTTTTATTTTATTTTTAAAATTCTTGCAGGTATTTTAGTTTTTAAAATCAAGTACATACGAGAGAAAATATAAATCAATCCTTCAATTTTTGCCATTTTATTTTATTTTTTACAGGTATTCCAAAGTTGAAATGGACAGTGTTTGGCTGCATGCAAGAAAGTATTGCAAGGTAAGAAAGATGATATTATTGAGTAAGAAGGATATTATTGAGTTAGGGTCAAAGCACGTAATATTGCGTAGCGATATATGACTGTCATATAATTGACTAATGAATAAGGTGCTTACGTTTCGCTTACGTAAGCACCTTATTCATTAGTCAATTTGGATAATTTTTTTTTCTTCGATGTAACTCTCGATGAAGTACTTGATTCTTACACCTTCACGTTTCCCTGTAAAGAACATGCATCTGAAATCCTGTCCTATGCAATAGTTTACTATATACGACTAAGAATGAGGCAAAACGCTCACCAGGAAAATTTAAAACTGAAAAAAAAATTTGTTGTTAAGAAAAAATTATCCAAATTGACTAATGAATAAGGTGCTTACGTAAGCGAAACGTAAGCACCTTATTCATTAGTCAATTATATGACAGTCATATATCGCTACGCAATATTACGTGCTTTGACCCTAACTCAATAATATCCTTCTTACTCAATAATATCATCTTTCTTACCTTGCAATACTTTCTTGCATGCAGCCAAACACTGTCCATTTCAACTTTGGAATACCTGTAAAAAATAAAATAAAATGGCAAAAATTGAAGGATTGATTTATATTTTCTCTCGTATGTACTTGATTTTAAAAACTAAAATACCTGCAAAAATTTTAAAAATAAAATAAAAGGAGATAAAATTAAAGAGTTGATTTTTATTCGTTATACTTACCTTGAATTGACAACCTGGAATGCCCACAAAAATAAAAAAAAGGATAAAAATACACATATAAAAAATATTTTTATTTGTTCTTAATTTTTAGAATAAAAACTCGTATTTATTTTATATTTATATTTATTTTTATTTATATTTATATTTATACATATTTTATTAATTTGTAGTCTTTAATTATTTAAAGCATTATTATTTATCACATTATTATTGTGAAAGAATTTAAAAAAAAAAATTAAGGGCACGGAGATTCGAACCCATAATGTCGAGACTACGAAGTTGTCACAAAACCACTCCGCCAAATTTCATATGACAGATATCCCCCCCGGTCTCCGGCGTCCCTCGCCACCGCGCGAACATCGATCGCAACGACTCTAGTGGCTATTAGATGACTTAAAAACAACTTCACTAAGCGACCTACCCCCACCATTGAAGTTTCCAGACCTGTATGTAAGACGATTCGGTTGGCATTACCATGTTTTTTATTTGTGTCAAGTAAATATATTATTGAGAAAGCAAAACACACAAATTCGTTGAGATTGACGCAACCAAATTATTTTTTTATTTTTTTTTGGTTTTCCTAATAGAAAATTCATTAATCTTAACGAAACTTTTTGTTATTATTAAACAAATATATTTTGTAAAAATTTTTAATTTTATTTCAGTTATTATGTTAATTTATAATACAATGTACATAAGTTAATAATCTTTTTCATTTTTATTTTTATTTATTTAGCATGGATTTTTAATTCCGTCGAAACGTAATCTATTGGTTCCGCTTCCGCGTAATATATAATCCGCTCCATAGGACGCACCGTCCTACGAAATATGTATATATGTATAAAGCTATGGTATCACGTGGCCATCGGCTGCGGTGATCATGCAGCTGTATTGTTAAGCCGCGTTCGTTGCGGCGACTACGACGGTGATTGGCCGCTTGAGTTGCGACACTTCGTGCGCCGCGGCTACTGCCTTTAGTATTGGTCGCTGTCGTTGCAACACTGCGCGATAGACAAAGCTCTCGTCGTGTCTGTGTTACATCGCGTTATTACACGTGTAAGAAGCCTGAGCACGCAGAAAGCAAATTAATCGTGAATAAGTTAATAATTTTGTGTGTGAAAATTCTGCCTCACAAATCGTGAAGCAAGTGATATGTGACATGATGAGTGGCGATAAGGAATTCATCAGAAGGAGATTGAACGAATGGAAATTGTCTAAATGGTATGATCGTTTTATTGGTTAGTATTATTGTATTTTTTGGTAATATTGCTTATTTTTCTATGAATTTCTTGGTATTTCACCGAGTAAGCGCGAGTGTTAAACGGCGTCAATTAGATCGCAATCCAATTAGTAATGCGGCTAATCGAGATAATCCTCGAGATTTTTTCCGTGGAAAGAAGGGAAGGAGACGTTACAACTGACGAGACGCTAAGCGCTATTCACTCTGAGGAAACGCTTAACTTCTCCGTAATCAACAGTCATCGCGAGATTCGCGAAACGTTACGTTCGTTCGTTCATTCAGCCTTCCCTGAGTCGTTATGGATTTTCATCGGGTGCCGCGATGTCTTTATTTTACAATGTTATCGTTATTTTCGCTATCCGTCGTTTATCACAATTATCGTCATTACTACAATATATTATTGTATTTTTATTAAGAGGTTATATTCCAATATATAATACATAACTGGTATCGAAGTGTTTAATAATATATGATCATTAGAACATAACCTCCCTATACATGGTAAAAAGAGCGGGAACTTTTGTGTAACGGCAGATCAACAGGGGATTCCCCTTTATACACTACATACATGAAGGCTTTATTGAATAAGATTTTGTTTAACAGGATTTCGATCGTAAAAATAAATATAGATACATGATATGGTACAAATTCTTGTATTATTGTATTGTGGAACTGCTTGTATATAAAATCGTTTAATTAATCGTATCTTTTTATCGTTTCTCGATTTTTTTTTGTAATTACAGATGACTGTCGTATATTAAAGAATTCGTACTGTGTTTATCGAAATTTCCCACACACATAATCCGATCATAACTATATAATTACATAATTTATACAATTCGAAACAAATAACAAGGATTCCCGCAAAATTTCGTATAAATAATGTTAAATATTTTTAAATAAATATATTTAAAAAAAATATTTCTTTTTTTTTTCTAAAGAAAACAGATATTAAGTTAATATATTTGATATTAAAATAAATATATATATATATGTATATAACGAATGTGTTATTAGAGGAGGAAATTGATAAGGAATCTTTTATGAATCTGAGTGAGAGAGAAGTATCACGAATAATAACTACGATCGGAGGAATTCACTGTTTCCTTGAAAACAGAAACTTATGGGCGGACAGTATAAAACAGGTAAAAATAAGATTTCTATAATTTGCAAAGTTTAAATAAAAAGTAAAAATATAAAATAATTGAACAATCTGTTTGCAAGAATTATTTTCTTTTTTTGCAGAAGAGATGTGAAATATCAGATGACTTTGAACCAGAAAAATCATTATCATGCCAAAATGAACAATTGTCGAAATCATTAACAGTGAGAGCAAAGTCTGATTTGTG
>NC_092360.1:14924034-14944668 GCF_030848805.1 Temnothorax longispinosus | reverse complement strand
ACGATTATATTGAAAATCGTTGCAATTCAAGACTCCATGTCCATATATAAAATTTTGTTCAAAGGACTATTAAAAAAAAAAAAAAACTTAAGAAGCAGGGTTGTCATAACTTTTTACCGTGCTGTTCGAGGCTCCGTGCCATCCAATTCAGATATCGTGTTATTCAAGGATATTCCTATATCCCTATATTCTAAAATATATTTGGCGGTACTGTGTCTCTCGATATCGAAGTGTAAAAATAACCTCTATGAAGTTGGCCGGACAACTTCAACGTATTGAACTTTCATTAATTGGAATCGATTGGTGGTCGTTTGGTGGTCTTTGGTAGTCTAGTCCGATCGTTTGGTGGTTAGTCGTTTTCCTGTAAAATAAAAATAAAATTTCCGGTGTGAAGTTAGCCGGACAATTTTTATTTTTCAACCAATTTAACTTTTTTATAGCTCATTCGACGCGGAATCGTTTGGTGGTCACGAATATCACCGGTAAAACGTTTGGTGGTCAACCGTTTTCCCAGAAAATAGAAAAAACCGTATGCGCATAATGCCGTATTCGGAACAATTGTATTTATCACCCAAATTGACTTTGATAGGGCTCATTCGACGCGGAATCGTTTGGTGGTCACGAATATCACCGGTAAAACGTTTGGTGGTCAACCGTTTTCCCAGAAAATAGAAAAAACCGTACTCTCTCACGCCATTGGTCGCATGACTCCGTGACGTTAGCTCGGTAATTTGATGAATGAACATTATTTATCAATCAAATTGACTTCCATACGGCTCAATCGACGCGGAATCGTTTGGTGGTCACGAATATAATCAGTAAAACGTTTGGTGGTCAACCGTTTTCCCAGAAAAAAGGAAAAACCGTATGCTCACGCCATTGGTCGTATGACTCTGTGCTATTAGTCAGAAAAATTGTATTTGTCACCCAAATTAACTTTGATAGGGCTCAATCGACGCGGAATCGTTTGGTGGTCACGAATATTGTCATTAAAACGTTTGGTGGTCAATGGTTTTCCTAAGAAATAGATAAAACCGTACTCTCACGCCATTGGTCGCATGACTCCGTGACGTTAGCTCGGTAATTTGATGGATAAACATTATTTATCAATCAAATTGACTTTCATACGGCTCAATCGACGCGGAATCGTTTGGTGGTCACGAATATCGTCATTAAAACGTTTGGTGGTCAATGGTTTTCTAAGAAATAGATAAAACCGTACTCTCACGCCATTGGTCGCATGACTCCGTGACGTTGCTCGGTAATTTGATGGATAAACATTATTTATCAATCAAATTGACTTTCATACGGCTCAATCGACGCGGAATCGTTTGGTGGTCGCGAATATAATCAGTAAAACGTTTGGTGGTCAACCGTTTTCCCCAGAAAAAAGGAAAAAACCGTATGCTCACGCCATTGGTCGTATGACTTTGTGCTATTAGTTAGAAAAATTGTATTTGTCACCCAAATTGACTTTGATAGGGCTCAATCGACGCGGAATCGTTTGGTGGTCACGAATATTGTCATTAAAACGTTTGGTGGTCAATGGTTTTCCTAAGAAATAGATAAAACCGTACTCTCACGCCATTGGTCGCATGACTCCGTGACGTTAGCTCGGTAATTTGATGGATAAACATTATTTATCAATCAAATTGACTTTCATACGGCTCAATCGACGCGGAATCGTTTGGTGGTCACGAATATCGTCATTAAAACGTTTGGTGGTCAATGGTTTTCCTAAGAAATAGATAAAACCGTACTCTCACGCCATTGGTCGCATGACTCCGTGACGTTGGCTCGGTAATTTGATGGATAAACATTATTTATCAATCAAATTGACTTTCATACGGCTCAATCGACGCGGAATCGTTTGGTGGTCGCGAATATAATCAGTAAAACGTTTGGTGGTCAACCGTTTTCCCAGAAAAAAGGAAAAACCGTATGCTCACGCCATTGGTCGTATGACTTGTGCTATTAGTTAGAAAAATTGTATTTGTCACCCAAATTGACTTTGATAGGGCTCAATCGACGCGGAATCGTTTGGTGGTCACGAATATTGTCATTAAAAACGTTTGGTGGTCAATGGTTTTCCTAAGAAATAGATAAAACCGTACTCTCACGCCATTGGTCGCATGACTCCGTGACGTTAGCTCGGTAATTTGATGGATAAACATTATTTATCAATCAAATTGATTTTCATACGGCTCAATCGACGCGGAATCGTTTGGTGGTCACGAATATCGTCATTAAAACGTTTGGTGGTCAATGGTTTTCCTAAGAAATAGATAAAACCGTACTCTCACGCCATTGGTCGCATGACTCCGTGACGTTGGCTCGGTAATTTGATGGATAAACATTATTTATCAATCAAATTGATTTTCATACGGCTCAATCGACGCGGAATCGTTTGGTGGTCACGAATATAATCAGTAAAACGTTTGGTGGTCAACCGTTTTCCCAGAAAAAAGGAAAAACCGTATGCTCACGCCATTGGTCGTATGACTCTGTGCTATTAGTCAGAAAAATTGTATTTGGCACCCAAATTGACTTTGATAGGGCTCAATCGACGCGGAATCGTTTGGTGGTCACGAATATTGTCATTAAAACGTTTGGTGGTCAACCGTTTTCCTTAAGAAATAGAAAAAACGTACTCTCACGCCATTGGTCGCATGACTCCGTGACGTTTCTGACTATTTCTTAAGAAAACGATTGACCACCAAACGTTTTAATGACAATATTCGTGACCACCAAACGATTCCGCGTTGATTGAGCCCTATCAAAGTCAATTTGGGTGCCAAATACAATTTTTCTGACTAATAGCACAGAGTCATACGACCAATGGCGTGAGCATACGGTTTTTCCTTTTTTCTGGGAAAACGGTTGACCACCAAACGTTTTACTGATTATATTCGTGACCACCAAACGATTCCGCGTCGATTGAGCCGTATGGAAGTCAATTTGATTGATAAATAATGTTCATTCATCAAATTACCGAGCCAACGTCACGGAGTCATGCGACCAATGGCGTGAGAGTACGGTTTTATCTATTTCTTAGGAAAACCATTGACCACCAAACGTTTTAATGACAATATTCGTGACCACCAAACGATTCCGCGTCGATTGAGCCCTATCAAAGTCAATTTGGGTGACAAATACAATTTTTCTGACTAATAGCACAGAGTCATACGACCAATGGCGTGAGCATACGGTTTTTCCTTTTTTCTGGGAAAACGGTTGACTACCAAACGTTTTACTGATTATATTCGTGACCACCAAACGATTCCGCGTCGATTGAGCCGTATGGAAGTCAATTTGATTGATAAATAATGTTCATTCATCAAATTACCGAGCCAACGTCACGGAGTCATGCGACCAATGGCGTGAGAGTACGGTTTTATCTATTTCTTAGGAAAACCATTGACCACCAAACGTTTTAATGACAATATTCGTGACCACCAAACGATTCCGCGTCGATTGAGCCCCTATCAAAGTCAATTTGGGTGCCAAATACAATTTTTCTGACTAATAGCACAGAGTCATACGACCAATGGCGTGAGCATACGGTTTTTTCCTTTTTTCTGGGAAAACGGTTGACCACCAAACGTTTTACTGATTATATTCGTGACCACCAAACGATTCCGCGTCGATTGAGCCGTATGGAAGTCAATTTGATTGATAATAATGTTCATTCATCAAATTACCGAGCTAACGTCACGGAGGCATGCGACCAATGGCGTGAGAGAGTACGGTTTTTTCTATTTCTTAGGAAAACCATTGACCACCAAACGTTTTAATGACGATATTCGTGACCACCAAACGATTCCGCGTCGATTGAGCCCTATCAAAGTCAATTTGGGTGATAAATACAATTGTTCCGAATACGGCATTATGCGCATACGGTTTTTTCTATTTTCTGAGAAAATGATTGACCACCAAACGTTTTAATGACGATATTCGTGACCACCAAACTATTCCGCGTCGAATGAGCTATAATAAAGTTAAATTGATTGAAAAATAAAAATTGTCCGGCTAACTTCACACCGGAAATTTTATTTTTATTTTACAGGAAAACGACTAACCACCAAACGATCGGACTAGACTACCAAAGACCACCAAACGACCACCAATCGATTCCAATTAATGAAAGTTCGATACGTTTGAAGTTGTCCGGCCAACTTCATAGAGGTGTAAAAATATATCTAATACGAGCGCTTCGACCGATAAAATTTAACGTGTACACTTCGGCTAAAAATACGATGACATTAAATTCGGTATTTTATCATTCAAGATGTTCCTATTATCTCTTTATCATCATATAAACTTCACCTACAGCGGCGGCTTTTTGCCAAACTCCGATTAATTGCCTAAAGCAAAATTCTTAACTGCAGTATAATTCGTTGTTTTTAATTCTTCTTTTCTTTTCATATGTTAAATGAAAAATTAACAGCCTGGGTGATATTTTTCGCGATAAATTCTTTGTAATGTCTTAAGACTTAAAAAAGAATGCTTATTAGCATCAAAAGTTAAATCGATTATTGATTTAAATATGTGGATTTACTATTCCAACAGAAAGCTGTAATATTCTACTGAAAAACAAACGGCGTGCAGTTTACCGAGTTGGAAAAAGCATACAAAATTCACACAGAAAAATTATCATTAGGCTACCAAGATTTAGCCCGAAAGTGGGCTAGAGATCTTGGCAGCCTAATAATATTTTCTCTAATATTTGAAAAAATTAACAGTTCTGTTCATGTTAACCAAATAGCGTTACCAAGTCAAGCAAGTTTATCGGAATTTGGTGCATCTGGTGCACACTGTGCACAGTAGAGCGAATGATCAAAACAGAGATCAGCTGGGAACTGAAACCGTGAGCCCACCGGTTTACGCCTATGTGCGTTCGAAGGAGAGGGACACGTAGCGCGGACAAGTCCAATTCGCTCCGTTCCAACGTCGTCATAACGTTGTTTTCGCGCGGCTGACCTTCCGACACCTTTTTACTAACTTCCGACAGGCATGACGAACGATAGGGAGCCGGTGAAAAAGGAAGCGTGTAAAAAGCACGATCGGCGTAAACGCGTGATGACCAACGACATTGTTTTTCCAACGGTCGGTCGGTCGACCGACCGATCGATCGACCGGACGACCGGCGGATGACCGGACGATCATCATCATCAGAGGGCGAAAAAATTGACAGATCGACCTAGGACACCCACCTCAACGTTCGACTGTCGTCCTTTATTTCGCGTGACAGTGCGGACGTTTATGGTTTATGTGCGTCCTCGGATGCGCCTACTGCCTTCGAATGACGAAACTGGACGAAACTGAACTTACTGAACCCGATGCGAGGGTACCGTGAAGTTTACCGGCGAACGACGCGACGACGGCGACAATGGCGGCGCCGGTCAGTATCTTGACGGGAGACGTTCTTTTGAGTAGGTAACACCGGCCTGCACCGGGCACCGGCCGACGTCGGCTATATAACTGGTGCCCTCCTTCGCGAACTTTCCAAGCGAGCGAAGCTGCTCGCTGCTGAAATCGATGGCGGCTCGGGCGCGAGACCCGACAACCGGGAGTGGAAAAATTCCCTAGGCTAGGTCGGTCGTCGGTCGTCGTCGGCAGCAGCAGAGAGAAACCTGAGAGCGGCCACCGGGATATATCATTCCGTTCCAGCGGACGTATACTGACGCGCCACCTGAGAAAGTGGACGTCAACTACGTTGTTACGCTCGGTAACGAGTAGAGAGAATTCGGGTAACGATACATGGGTTCGTGCCCGTGCTATGGTTCGTGTCTGAACTACTCATTGTCAATGGAGGGGATATGCTAGTAGTAGGGGAGCCCAATGGGGGATTTGGTGATTTACTCGAGCGCGACAGATTAACATATAGGGGATACCTTGCACCCTGTTGAGTACCTCCACTATATATAAGCCCTTAATATAGGATCGCGCGTCTAGGGCAGCCGATCAGAATAGTAAAAAAAAATCGATCGTTAGAAATACTCGAGCGCATCAGATTAAGGTAAGGTGAGTTAATAACATGCTGAAAAGTGTGCATTTCAATAATCTGACGATTTGAGCGTGACGTAAGGGAGTGGGAGGGTCACAAACTTGCAAAAAAAAAACGTCACCTTGACATTCTCGAGCGCGGTCGAATTTTTTTTTATCTTGAAGGAAATTATTCAAGAATAACGGAAAAAATATAATCTGCCGATTTCCACAAGCCGAAGTAGCACAAATCGTCAGAAAAGTTTAGTGCGTGCAGCTGCAGTGAAAGAAAGAAAGAAGCTCTTGTCAAGTTTTTTATCGATCATTGGGCTGATCAGGAGATAGCTACAATTATCGGTAACAAAACAATATATCTGAGTCATGATTTGTGTTACGTATATTCAGTTACCAATAATAAGTAACGCGAACCATCGATCATGAACTGTCATGTCCTGATCACGAAGAAGCGGATACAAAAGCAGTATTTCTTGCATGTCAGCTAAAAGAAGATTCCACTGTTACAATCAGAACCTCTGATACAGATATTGTTGTTATCATGTTGGCCAATATGGAACATCTTCAAGCATCAGTGAAAATATGGATGGATCTCGGAGTAAGTAATGCACGCCGATATATCGACGTTTCCGCACTCTCTGTTAAGCTATAGGCCCAATAGTTTCGCGAGCGCTACCAGCTCTTCATGCGCTAACAGGATGTGATTTCAACCCGGCACTTTATAGACGAGGCAAGAAAAAACCTCTAGATATTCTAATGCATTCAGAAATTTTTCAAAAAGAATTTGCAGATTTGGGATCTAAAGATTATAATATAGATGAATCTTTTAACATCATACAATCTTTTATCTGTCACTTGTATGGCTTAAAAAAATTAGATGATGTCAACAGAGCTAGAATTGAAATCTTCAATACGACATACAAGGTATCAGATACATCACAGCCTTTCTCGTTGAATGTTCGTAATTACGATGCTTGTTGCTTGCCACCATGTCAATCGGAGTTACTGCAGCAATTATTACGAACAAGATATATGCATGCTTGTGAAGGAATGCACACAATCCGAACAGCATCGACATGTCACCAACAGATTACGGATGGACAGATGTAAAAGGCAAATTGGAAATAACTTGGTTCGTTGGTAATCAATTACCAGAAGCGTACGACGATGTAGTCATAACACCTGATATTCTAGGAGATACTCCAGATTCAGGTATATTTTCTTTTCAAAACTTTGATAACACGCTTTTCATGAAATAAATAAAATATTAAGTATTATAACGATTTCTTGTTACAGATATGCAAGCTGAAGATGAAATTGACGAACAAATCGAACCAGACTTGCAGTACGACGATAATTCCACGGAAGAAGATGAAGATGAAGATTAAAAAAAAATATTTTTAAAGTTTTTTTTTATTTTACTATTTTTTTCTGTACCTATATATTATAATTGAAAGAAATAGATTTTTTTATTTGCATTTTATTTTCCATGCATTTTACTTGTCACACTTAGTAATTAAAAAAAAAATTTTTTTTAATTAAAAAAATTTTTTTTTAATTTGTCAGATTAAGAAAATCCCTCCAAATAATCGTCAGATGGTCAGCGCGACTAGGACATCAAGCTGAATCACCTGTATAATAATCTGACGCGCTCGAGTATTTCAAAATGGCGATTTTTTTTTGCATTATCAAGAAGCCGCCATGAGCTTGCGTCATGTCCGAATCGTCAGTCTTTTGAATGGGAGCTTCTTTCGGGTTCACTGAACATCCCCTCCGAATATCTGACGCGCTCGAATAAATTTTTTTTTTCCCGTTTTTAACCGTTCCGTACAGCCACCCTCACCATGCAAACCGGCAGATTAACATACCTCTAATATCAGAGACACGTGGGGCATATACACTATCAATATCTGACGCGCTCGAGTATTTTCATGTGACTATTTTTTTTTACATTTTTGAAAACCTGTAGACGCTTCCCCCACCGGTGAAAGGATGTACATTATATAACCTTTTTTTCTTTCTACCATATCTAATCTTCAAAATCCAATAGGTTCCTACGACGCTCGAGTAAATCGCCATTTAGCCCGCTGGGCTCCCCTACTATTGCTTGTCCCTCGCTTGCAGTCTGAAAATGTTTGATTATTAAAATCTTACATTCAAAATAACGCTTATAGCAGATAAACAAAAATCTTGTCTGTATTTGACATCACACTTGTGAAAATTAAGCGCGTAAAAAATCTGCAAAAGAAATGTAAACGTGCAAAGAAACTATTGTCAATAAAATCACACATACACACACAGAAAAAAATGTAAATAATTAATTTCTTTATTATTACAATAATTTAAATATTGAAATTATTTTGTACCATATGCTTTCTCACACTTATATGTATGTGATTAATAATAAAATATGTTAATGACAAATAATAAATTACAAGAAGCGTATTCTAGTTTGAAAGATCTTAAGGATGTTCTCCGGAAAATCGATTTTCTCTAGATTTTCTTGAAACTGTGAATATACATTAATTTATAGGTGTGCTTTATGTGTAGTATAAATTTTAGTACCTTTTGCGGTATTAAAAATCGAGATATTGAGCTTCAAAGTTTTAACTTTTAACACGGAATTTCTATTCCGAGGTATTGTGAAACAGACATTTTAATAAATTGTGAAAAAAGTTTTTTCTAAATGTTTTTGAAAGACTAGTATATGATGCTTTATATATAAAAATAGAAATTAATAATATGCGATAAGTTTCAATACCATTGCGGTACTCGTTTTCGAGAAATACTTGTGTAAAGTACGCCATTTGAAGTTAACTTCTTATTTTTTAGTTGTTATATGTAATTTATCCAAAAAATCATCATTATCGAGTATTTTATCGCTCATTGGGAGACTTTCTTTCAATCTGATATTTTTTTTGTAGACCCGGCCTAAAGTAACGATTAAAGTAACTGTGATCGATTCGTTATCGTTACCCCAAAATGTAACTGCGTTACCGTTACAGTTATTATCGAAAAAAAAAATAACGCCGTTACTAAATTATTACTGAAAAAAAGTGACTTGTAAAAGTAACGCGTTACTTTCCAACACTGCCAATATCATATATACATACAATTATCAGAATTAAGTTTATACACTAACGAGGGGACCTTCAGGCTAACGGATTTTTGTTTTTTTTTGTACTTACTGTACTTGAGGGTCATCACCCGGACATCAATTTCCCAAAGTATTAAGGCGCGCTTTTCAGAAAAACTCGAGAAAATCGACTTTGAAGAATTCCGAGCGCGTTATATGTACATACATAGAATTTTAATTTTAATGTAAAATTTATCAAATCATATTTAATCATGGTTTTCAATAAAAAACTTACATCTTCTTATTTTGAATTGCCGCTTGAAACATCGTACTTTATATTCAAGTAATTTTGAAATCGAATATTTATAATAAATTAAAATTTTGGTACAAAAATGAAAACGTCAGGTAGGAAATAAAATACTTTTATATTTTTGAAAATTACGAGAAAATACAGCGCAAAAATGATATTAATAAAAATATTGTTTAATTTTTAAAAGTGAATTATATGATATGAATATATAGTATAAAACATATTGTATACAGTCGTTTTACAGTAAAACGACTGTATACAATATATTTTATACTTATGATAAATTAAAATTTTGATACAAAAATGAAAAACGTCAAGTAGGAAATAAAATACTTTTATATTTTTGAAAATTACGAGAAAATACAGCGCAAAAATAATATTAATAAAAATATTGTTTAATAATTAAAAATTAATAATTAATAATTAAAAATTAAACAATATTTTTATTAATATCATTTTTGCGCTGTATTTTCTCGTAATTTTCAAAAATATAAAAGTATTTTATTTCCTACCTGACGTTTTCATTTTTGTACCAAAATTTTAATTTATTATAAGCATTTGATTTCAAAATTACTTGAATATAAAGTACGATGTTTCAAGCGAGTGGCAATTCAAAATAAGAAGATGTAAGTTTTTTATTGAAAACCATGATTAAATATAATTTGATAAATTTTACATTAAAATTAAAATTCTATGTACATATAACGCGCTCGGAATTCTTCAAAGTCGATTTTCTCGAGTTTTTCTGAAAAGCGCGCCTTAATACTTTGGGAAATTGATGTCCGGGTGATGACCCTCAAGTACAGTAAGTACAAAAAAAAAACAAAAATCCGTTAGCCTGAAGGTCCCCTTGTAAGATTGTGCACTGTTAGATACACAATAATTTTGTTACACTATCAAAATGATTATAGTAGGTCGTTGAAGTATAATAAAGTTCTATATAATTTTAATGATCCAACAAAATGATTTTTAAACCTGAATCTAGCTAAATTTTTAGATAGTTTAGCAAAACCGTTCTTTCCGTGTAAGATTGTGCACTATTTACATTATACATAATTCCTAGATTCCTACTATATACTTACATTGTAAAAACTGCAATTTTGTTGAACTCCACAGAAGATGAAAAGGTAATAGCGTGACACGCGTGTTACTTGCTTCAAGTGCAAAAGTATATTGAAATAAACAACCTTACAAACCAGCTGATTGTGAGTCACTTATAAATTTACAGGCCGAGAAACTTACCATAGAGCGCCGAGTTTGGCCCTATAAGAATTTTCCGGTGAAGAGCATAACATTTGCTACGGAAAATCCTAACAGAAACAAAAATTAACGGTCAAATCTCTACTATTATATAAAGAGAAAAAGTTTGTTTGTACCATTGTTCAGGGTAATCTTAGAAACTGAATCGTTTCAAAAATTTTTACACTGGTGGATAGCTTATATCTTCCTGAGTAACATAGGCCATGTGCCATTGTGCTACAACCCAATTTGAAAAAAAATTCGGGATATCTAAAATTTTAAATTCTTTAAAAGAGTCGTACTTAATGACTTTTCCTGTTCAGATTTTCCTAATCAACCAAATCTTAAAGTATTATATATGAAATAGGAGTAGAAAAAACTGAGAAATATAATAGAATTAAAAAAATGACTAATAATAAAGGAGTTACCGGTTTCTGTCTAAAAAAATCTACGTAATTGCTCTGATTTCCTCAAATTTTGAGATATCGAGCTAATTTTTTTTATGGATAAAGTATCATTAAAGGTAAGTTGGTATTGAATTTGGTGAGAATCGGTGAAAAGGTTGCCGATTTTTGCCTAAAAAGTGTATAAGTTATACATGTTATCTTATATAGAGTATCATTAAAGGAAAGTTTTGAATTTGGCGAAGATCGGTGAAGGAGGTACCGATTTCTGCTTGAAAAATGTATAAGTTATTTGATGGATAGAGTATCATTTAAGGAAGGTTGTTATTAAATTTGGCGAGAATCGGTGAAAAGGTTACCGATTTCTGCTTAAAAAGTGTATAAGTTATAACAAGAAAAACTCTATTTTTAATCGACAACGTTTGGCAATATCATGTCGGTTCGACCACTGGTTTTGGTCGGATAAGTTATACATGTAATTTTATATAAAGTATCATTTAAGGAACGTTAGTATTGAATTTGACGATAATCGCGGGTAAAAGGATTCTTTCTTTATAAAATTTTGATTTGTTTGAGAAATGTTCGTGGTTGCTCTAATTTCCGCCAATTTTGAGATATCGTGCTATTTATAATTCGATTATATTCTTCAGTCTTTTCTACCTCTATTTCATATGTAATTCTTTAAAATTTGCTTGATTATAGGAAAATCTGAACAGGAAAAGTCATTAAGTACGACTCTTTTAAAGAATTTAAAATACTAGGGACACCACTAAAAAAACGCGTTAATAATATATAGTACCTCATGGTGACGTGGAAAGCTATTAAAAATATGTGTTTATGAATCATACATTGGTGGATAAGATTAGCTAGAACAAAAATAAAACAACGTAAATAAAGTCGTTTAAAAAAAAGACGCCCGGGCGAAGCCCGGGTACCCAGCTAGTTATATAATAACGATTTACTTTAGAAATATTACACAACTTTTAAAATACAATATTCATAACAAAAATGTGCTTTGTATAATGTTAATTATATTCAACATTATAAGTTATATGTTATTCATATTGTACTTCTTCCTACAAAAGATTTCCGAATAAATCGATGCGCCGCGCTGCTTGGTCGAGCCAGAAATAAACATGAACACCGCGGCGCGGCGCCTCAGTTATTATAAAAATATGTAAAAAATAGAATTCATTATTTCTCTAGGAAATCATAAATATGTATACTTTCAGAATAAAAAATAAAGAATAACATAGCCAGAAATAAACATGAACACCGCGGCGCGGCGCACAGTGGGAAATTCCGTGCTGTTTTGGACAAAATTCTTGTGACAGCACAATTTTCAAGATATCCCGTTGATTTTTTTTTTAAATGCTCAGGAATAATAAAGGTTGATTATTTTTTTATAATATCTTTTTTTTAGTATTACACAATAAATATATATTTGTATAATTTTCTCTGAGTTTTTGTTTAATGATGATAGTAATTTTCTTTTATGATTGACTGTCTTTGGTTATCGTTTTTAATATTAAAAGATATAAGCCCCTTAACTGCGTCAAGGTAACATCAGTAATCGCATAAAATCACAAGAAACCCCTCTTATTACTGTTACCTTGACGCGGTATTTATTGTGTAATACTAAATAAAAGATATTATAAAAAATAATCAACCTTTATTATTAACAATTTAGATCCACAAGGTGTTACTTCGAAGGCTTTTACTATTTTTTCTATGTAATTTCATCTGCAGAATAATTTTGAAATAAATATTCATAAAAAATATTATTTTCAGATAATTTGTTTAAATAAATTTGTTTAAACAAATTAATTTTGCAATTCTGAGATTGAATTCGTAATCAGCTATCAAAAATCATGAAAATTATATTCATTTCGCTTGATAATCTTCCGTTAATTCCTTTAAATAAAGATATAGAAGATATTATACTTTAAATTAAAAAATAATCGTAAATTATTATTAACAATTTGGATCTAAAAAACATTACTTTGATGGCCTACTATGTTTTTTCTATGTAATTGTATCCACAGATTTTTAAATAAAAATTTATAAAACATCTTACTTTAAGATAATTTGTTTAAACAAATTAATTTTGAAATTTAAAGCTTGAATTTGTTATCAGCGACTTGAAACATAGTTAAAATGATATCCATCTCGGTTAAACTATACCCTAGAAGCTTGTGTCTATGAAGAGATTACCGTTTTTTGCATGAATTTCATATTTACTGGATTGCACTCTATGTTTAACAATTTTCGTTGTGCGACAAATATATTTCCGCAGTACTGCATTAATGCACAAGTCTTCCTGAGCATTTAAAAAAAAAAATCAACGGAATATCTTAAAAATTGTGCTGTCACAAGAATTTTGTCCAAAAACAGCACGGAATTTCCCACTGTGCGGCGCCTCAGTTATTATAAAAATATATAAAAAATAGAATTCATCATTTCTCCATGAAATCAAAATATGTATACTTTCAGAATAAAAAATAAAGAATAAGATAGCATTATTTTTAAATTTTTTAAAAGTGTACTTTTGGGTGAAAAAAATAATTAATTATAAGTAATTAACATTTTAATTGCTTATAACAATTAGAATTTGCAATTTCTTAACTTATTTTTCTTTAATTGTCTCCTTAGCTTTAAAATGAATTTTGAACATTTCTCTATGATAAATGTAATCAGAGATATTAATGTTTTAAGTTGACAACTTCTTCATTTTTCGAAAATTGTATATTGCTTATAACTTCCGCAAAAAAAATTTTTTTAACGAATAAAAAAATACGTATCTCATTATTTTATGTACATTTCACGTGAAAAAAGTTTTGATCAATTTAAAAAATTATTTCTCGTCTGATTTGACTGGAATTGCACATATGCTTCTTTGACGCTCCATACACGTCCGCGTGTGTTTTTCAGGTGCCTCGAGAGGAAATAAATTTACAAAAGAAGAAGACCATGCCGTGGACACCTGGGCAACAGGCGCGAACGTGCACGCGGCTTTACTGTTATCAGAGATATTTTTAATTATCACCAAACGTCACACACATTTTTTTCCGATAAACTTGATTTCTTTTTCGAGATAGAAAGAACCTCTCTGCTCTCCGTGCGTTCTCTATCTCTCGCGAAACGTCTCGCCGCGGAGTTTCACGCGTGAAACGATTGGCTGATGAGTTGAGGAGTTCTTCCGCGCTCCGCTCTCATTGCTTCCCTCTCTTTCCACCACGTGGAAATCATCGTCTCGAGGTGAGCCTGTCGGAGATCTGGCCGTGCAGTGATAGAGAGAGAGAGAGAGACACACAGAGAGAGAGAGAGAGAGAGAGAGAGAGAGAGAGAGAGAGAGAGAGAGAGAGAGAGAGAGAGAGAAGAGGAGAGACTTGACACGCGCATTCGCCTTCTATTGGTGAAGGTTAGCTATACATTCCAAGAGTATATAAGGGCATCTCTTCCGCACTGATCATGCATTATAACCGGAGGGTGTGACGCGACATCACAGCGCAAGCATCAGTCTCACGATTATACTGGTCCGTTCCCTATTCGCTCGCAGGGTTGAAAAATCGGTGCTTCAACCTTTCGCGGCCTCCGATTGACTTTGCGATCGCGTGACCGCACTTCGCTTCCCGAGGAAGGCTCATTCGTGTTTAAAAACTCATCCTTCGCGCAGAGTGTCGGAGAACACCTCCGCGATAGGATCAGAATCTCTCGACTAGTTCTACGACCGCCCGCGGTAAGAGACGTTGAGTCTTACGAAAGAAACGTTAAGAGAACTCTGACTGAATCTTCCTTATATGATCTTTTCTAGATTTCGAGAAGAGTGCCCGATCTTTTCTAAAGATACAAGAAGTCCATAGTCGAAGTCGGGTGAAAAATATCACTCCGCGAGCATCCTGCTGAGAGAGGAAATCGACAAGAGAGCATTGAGAAGACGGATCGAACGCGTACGGGTCGCGCAGCACCCAACATGAGTATTGTGGCGACCTTTGTGACAGGATGGTCTTGGATGACCGTTTTTCTATTCTCCTGCCTGCTGAGTCTTCTCGGAGTCCTGCTAGTGCAACGCGTAAAATTCCTATACGCCTTGAGGAAGGTGCTCTATCCCACCGCGTTGCCTCTCATCGGCAACGCTTATCAGCTCAACTGCTCGCAAGAAGGTAAGCCCTTTCGCGATCGCGACGCGTGATTGACTCCGTCGAAACGTCAAAGTATCGCAATAGCCACCGATAATGAGCCGGTATTTGTATAACATAACGACTCGCTGATGTATGCATTATCACCGTCGAAGTATCACCTGGGCTGATTATTTCTGAAAATAGATGTAAACGATATTCGTCGATACCGCCGTTATCTACCGGATATATTGAAGATATATTGCTACCTCCTCCTCCTAAATCCAACATCTTGACAGACGTGTGGTGACATGTTTGGAATGACACTTTAATGGATCCCACCATCAAGCACGGCGGTCGCCCGCCTAATAGTATTCCGCCATCGTGACCTGATAGCTGCACCTCGTACAGCGGTCTCCATATCAGCGTGGAGAAGCTGCCCGATGGCGTCCGTCCAACGGCAAAGAGACCTCCCTTTTCTTCGCTTCCCATCCGGCTTACCCTGCACAATTAGCTTCTCCATATTGTCGCTTCTTGTGATGTGCCCGAAAAATTTCAATATGCGAGAGTATACCAGACTCGACAGCCGTTGCCTAGGCTTTATCTCAGCGAGGATGGACATGTTGGTCCTTCGCGCCGTCCAGGGTATCCTGAGCATTCTCCTCCAGCACCACATTTCGAATGCGTCTACCCGACGGCGGTCAGTCGCGCGTAGTGTCCACGTTTCGGCCGCATAACCAAACACAGAAAAGACAAGCGCATGGACCAAGTTGATCTTGGTGCTGCGCGTTATATTGCTGTTCTTCCACACAGGTGTGAGTTGGGACATGGCGGTTCTACCCAGCTGTATTCTTCGGCGTATCTCGGCTTCGCAGCATCCTTTGTTGTTGATAACGGCGCCCAGGTATACGAAGTGATCCACTACCTCGTATTCGCCAACCGAAAGTGTACCTGGTTGGTTATCATTCTCACGGTCAACAATCATGACCTTCGTCTTCTGGGTGTTGATCTCGAGTCCACATTCTAGGCTAATACGTTCTAGTCTCTCCATTAAGGCCACGAGTTCCTCTTTGCTGCGTGCCAGCAAAATCGTGTTGTCTGCGAACCTGAGGTTGGAGATTTTCTTTCCTCCTATCACAACTCCGTTCTCCCAACCATCCAATACCAAGCGCATAATACTCTCGCTGTAGAGATTGAACAGTAGCGGAGAGAGAACACAGCCCTGCCTAACGCCTTTTCTGATTTTGCATTCAGAAGACAAGTGATTATCAATTCTGACCACGGCGGTACTGTTCTCGTACAAACTTTAATCAGGCATACAATATGTCCAGGTATGCCCATTTCTAACAGAATCGGCCATAGTTTATGCCATTTAACCTTGTCGAAGGCCTTAACATAATCTACGATGCAGATGTACATTGGCGTGTAGTATTCCCTGGCTTTTTCTATTAGTTGACGTAAATTTAGTATTTGTTCTCTCGTGCCTCGTCCCTTTACAAATCCGGCTTGTTCCGGGGCAATTTGCCAATGCAGAGGGACAATAATTGAGGTTGTCCACTCTTTGGGCCATTTTCCCGTGTCTATATAAGTTGACAGATCTTATGCACTATCTTCACCCCTTCGTCACTCAAGGATTTCAGGATTTCTCCTGTAATTGAGTCAATTCCGGGTGACTTATTTTTGGCCAGTTTCTCAATGGCTGCTTGTACCTCTTGCAGTAGTATGCCCGGCTCTTTATCCCATCCGGTAATCGTTGGGGTTCCTGCCTCTTCCTCACTGTAAAGGTTTGCACAGTATTTCCTCCAAACTTCAGTGATTTTGTCTATGTCTGTGCATAGAGTGCCGCTGGAATCCCAAACCGCCCAAGTGCGAGGCTTAGATTTATAGGTTATGCTCTTTATTCTTTTAAACACGTCCCTGGGCTGCGTGGTATTTATATGATGCTGGATTTTACTGCATATGTTATTAAGATGTTTGTTTTTATCTTTTCTGCAGTTCAGCTGGATGAGTTTCAAGAGTTGTTTGTATTCCGTTCTGTGTTCTTGGTCGTCAAGTCCGCTGGTTTTAAGTTTCCTCCTAGCCTCTATCAGTGTGAGTGTGCTGTCGGTCATCCAACATTGTTTTTTAATGATCTTGGTGGAGGTTGGGATGCCTCTAGCGATGCCGTTATTAAATGTTTCATATCAAGCCATAATGAGTTTGGATTTGTGTATTGCTTTGAGTCCCGACCATAATGTTACGCTTTAGCGTCGTCACGAACGCGTCCTTATCCATGATCGGCGGCAGCTTGGAAATTTGTTTTAGCCCTCTCCGTGCTTGCAGCTTTATTCGGAAGCCACAGACCAAGAGTTGATGATCCGACCCACAGTCGGCACCTGGAAGCGTTTTTACCGATAGAATGGATGTGCGCCAACGACTCCTTATCAGTATATAGTCTGTCTGGTTTTTGGTTCTTCCATCCGGTGATGTCCAGGTGAATAAGCGACGAATATGCTGTTTGTAGGTTGTATTCGTGATGCAGTAGTTGTTGTCAATGCAGAATTGCAGCAGTCTTTCGCCTCTCTCATTTCTAGTGCCAATGCCGTATTTCCCAACAACATTGCGCAGGTGATCGTCCTCACTCGTGCGGCCTATCTTAGCATTGAGATCGCCCAGAATTTCGTTGTTGGGTATCTCAGCAATCGAATTGTCCTAGGGCAGTGTAGAAGCTTTCCACCTCTTCGTTGTTTGCATCCATTGTAGGTGCATACACCTGGATTATATTTACACAATAGGGGGTTGCGCTAAAGCGAACCGAAATTATGCGCTCGCTCACGGTTTTGTAGCCGGTGACGGTGTTTCTCAATCGGCTACTCACCATCACTGCCACTCTCCCGCGACTTTGATTTTCCAATCCAGAAAAATACACCTGGAAGTCAGGAGTGCAGAAATGTCCGCTACCCCGCCAATGTGTCTCCGCTATTCCTGCGATCTTTACATTACAGCGCTTTAGTTCACTATGTAGTATTTGCAACTGCCCGCTTGCTGTAGTCCCCGGACATTCCATGTCCCTATTCGGGTTTCTTCGCTGGTCGCCAATTTCCCATGTGGGGTCCAGCGGTCCACCGCCACATGCCCAGTTGCTGACTTCACACTGCCCGCCCCGGACGCAGGGCAGCGCCGGTCGTTAGCTGGATCGCCCAACGGTGTACATCCACAATATGTCGACATTCCATTCATGCTTTCATGGGAGTATAGTACAGTAGGTTTCCGTGTCTTTCTGTACCGCAGTGTTCCAGCCGGTGTGGTCAATTTGACCGCGCCTGAAAGTATCTGCATTAAGCCGGACTAGAATGTCTCAACCGCCTTAATGCAGTACTGATGGGACTGCTGCCTCCCATCAGATCTCGCCATATCTGGCTACCCTCATCTAGTTTAGCCCGTGAGTCGACACGGTTTGCCGGGGTGTGGCTGCTAACTTCTGTTAGCTTCTTGGAGCCATAGATGAGAGTTGGGTACCGAGTGGGAATCAATTCACTGGACCGCTATGTGGATGCTTGACCCGTACATGGCGCGACTGTTCAGTATAAGAGGTACTATCCCTACTCCGCCACCCCAACACCCCCGATATATTGCTACACACGGAAGGAAATTGCGTATAACCGTATGTAAGAATCGAAACGACGTTATTCTCTAAAGAGTGAAAAGAATAAAACGTCATAAAAATATCACGGAGGAAATAATAAAAAATACCGTATTTCGTAACTTAATTCGTATACATAGGATGAGTCGGAAAGGAAATGATTATTTAATAAAAGTAAATCGAAAAGTGCTTCTTTCGCACAAAGCGAGAAGATTGAATCTAAAAATTCGTCTGATAAAGTCACGTACGATTTGTTTAATGTACAATATTTTGTCTAGATTGCCTAATTTACAATAACTGTTAATACGTATATATAAGATGTTTCTTATATAATATATAACTAACAAGTATTAAATGAAACAGCTGACAAATTATGCCTTGTAATAAATTAAATTTTTATTCTTCATACGTTTCATAGAGTGGTGATTTTCAATAAATAGCTCTTTTTTTTTAAATAAGATTCAACTAAAATAACTCTCTTGCTTAATTATTTGATCTTACAAGTCTCACATTGAAGCATTTTGACCTAAGTATAATAGATTAAATCAGTCTTTTGACCTATATGTAACGCTTTTGAAAAGCAATGAATCTTTATCGAGGTGAGACATTTGCACTTTTTTAAATGTAAAGGATTCCTTTGTCACATAAATCAGCGTAAAAATATCTTGAAAAACGTTAAAGTAAAAAAACAAGATAAGCAGGATTTATTAGCTTCAAAAAGTAGCATCAATATTCTATTGTTAAGGAACAAATATTTCAAAAGAGAAAAACAGTTGGGTGCGACTTTGTATCTGCTTTAACGATATCTTTGAGAGAATTTGCTTCTCACAGCATAAATTTCCAGTTGAAATTAATAGACTAAGCACATATTATGTAATGAGCTATAACATTCGCTTTTCTTCTTTTCTGAGATGGAAAATGCTACGTCAACATTATATCGAGAATGTACTGGCACAGTTCATGGCTATACGATATCTATCTATCTATCTATTTAAATAATTAATATATAAATCACTACGTTATCTCTCGGGTGTTAAAAATAAAGTCATCTTACGCCTTCAAATATTAAAAAAATAATCATTGCGAATTGTGATTAGCAGTCGAGCAGAATTCTTCCTCAATTAATCACTACACTCCATTCGTACGTTGTGATGTAATATAATCACCGATTTATTGCATTGCGAATTCTCGGACATTCTAAATTCTGAATGATAGTTTTACGCTTTAGTGAGTTTAACTCTTGGACCGATCAATGGATCGACGAAGTGACGCAAATTTTGGAAAATTTACGACGAGTCTTATATCTACATTGCTCAATCCACAAACCCGTTCGAGGATTTAACTCGGCGACTTTTGGCGTTTACAAAATTCACGCCGGTAATTTTGCAGCAACGAGAGTGCAATGCAACGAGAGTGCAATGCAACGAGAGATATTGAGGGCAAACACGTGCCGGCCACTGCACGACCGGCGCCGTGGTCGGATAAGACACCTGCGCTGTGCGCGACCTGATTGAGATAATCTGGACGACCAGTTTCGTCCATTCATGAGTATACTTACAAATTTTGCCAGAGTCATTGCGTCATTGCAGAGCTTTTTATTATGCGGAATTGTTCAATAGGAAAAAATTTTTATTGTTTTTATATGATCACTAATAAAGAAGGGACTAATCACCGATTTTTATTTCCTTGCACGTGGTGAATCTACGTCAAAAATAAGTTGATCCGTACTCTGAGAAAAAAAGACGATTAAGCAACCCACTTTGGGGCCCACGATTAGTAATCAAATTATTTGGATATTGTAACCCTAATTTTATGTGTTTGGACTAGAAATAACACCGCGTAACTAAAAATCGTAATTAGCTATT
>NC_092360.1:14904531-14923534 GCF_030848805.1 Temnothorax longispinosus | reverse complement strand
CCTTCGCGAGAACGAGAAAAAGAATGGCAATGAAAGAAAACAGAGAAGTAATGTAAATATGTACGTATAATCCGATACGGGGTGGAAGAGAAACAAAAAGGAAGATAGATAGAGAGAAAAATAAAGAGGGGAAGAAATATCAATTTAGAACAAGCAATCAATTCAGAACGAGAAATGAAACCAGAACGTGATAAAAAAACCTGCGGGTATATATAGTTGCACAAAAGAAATAATACAATAAAACAGCAACGCGATCAATACGAAATAATATAAATAAAAGTGAATAAGAATATTAATCCATTTTGAGGAGTCAGTTTATTATATAACGGAATCTTATCAATTTACTTTATTTTAATACAAAATTATGTTTTATAAATTTTAAATCTGTTCTTACATAATATATTTTAAAATACTCATCAGTGCACAAGTCTACATCACAGTCACTGCATTAAAAAAACTTGATATTCAGTTCTTAACATTCAAAGAAATCGCTTAAGAAAAAATATCAAAGGAACGTTAAATAATGGAAGAAATGATAATAGAAAGAATAAAGATAGAAAAATACAGCACGGTGATAAAAAATCATAGTTAAGTACTTAAGAAAAGTTAAATATAGTTTATTTATCAAAGATGAATGTAAATAGTGAATCACCTAGTCTAGTAGAAATAGATTTTAACGAGATAACATCTTTTTTTTATAAGACGCTGATAAGAGACAGACAGTTAAAGAAGCAAAGAGAGAGATAGAGAAAGAGAAAGAGAGAGAGAGAAGGAGAAGGACAGATAGAGAATTAAGAATGGAGGAAGAGAGAAATCGCGCTGCACGTGTTGACGGCCGAGAGGCTGACCGGACGTTGACCGGTTGAAAATAGACAGTGGTATACCGCACGTGGAGGATGAATGCAAAAAGCGAGAGAGACAAAAAGGGAGAGAGAAGGAGAAAGAGAGAAAGAGAAAAAAGGCAGACAAAGAGGGAAAGGCGTCGATCTGGAAAGAGCGGAAGGTGTTGTCGAAGACCTTGGCATATGAGACGCCAGGCGTCCTTCGGACGCGACGGACGGTGGAGGACTCCTTGACGGCCTATTTCAGGGCCGGATATTCATCCCCCTCATTCCCCCCGGAGCCGCCGTAGGGATATATCGCGAAATTGAATGAAGAATAAGTATGACATAACGCACGAAGTACATTCCACGTGTGTTATATAAATAGAAGAGAATTAGATTGCACGTAGGATTTTAGCAAAAAGTGAATATAAAAGTATCATTTAGTCTTCAAACAATTTTTTTTATTCGTTCAAGTTTTTGTATTTTTTTTCCTGAAAAAAAAAACTCCATCTAATCATTATGTAATTTTATTCCGCATTTTACACAAGAACTGCACACACGTTTTGAGATTAATGCCAACGAGTTTTAATTGTCGGTAGTAATATATATATATTCAGAGATCAACGAATTGAAATGGAAATTCTTGAGCAATAACCTGGTAAAAATTATATATATATATATATATATATATATATATACATATATATATACATTCTTTTTATCGTCTGACAAAATTGCCTGATTAATTTTTACCAGGTTATTGCTCAAGAATTTCCATTTCAATTCGTTGATCTCTGGAAGCGCGCAATGAGCGAAAATAAAATCGGAAAGAAAAAGAACTTTCGATCTCTATAGACACTTCAGAGGCTAAAGGTTAATCGACATATATTACGCTAATCCCGCCTTGCACGATGTCAATAACAATTGCCCGACGACAACTTTTAGCATGGGTACATCCGCGCGAATCGCGTCTGCGTTGCCAATCGCTCCGTAACGTTCCCTTGATCGTTATGAGCGCTATTTATCTATCATAGTGGATGCCCGAGCGAAAGCCTCCAAGCGTCTAGATTCTACTCCCTTCTCGCGAACGAGGATAACGTCTGGCCGGAGTCTGGCCCGGAATTATCAACCGACAGGCCAGTCTGCCACGTGGATTCTCGCGCCGGGACTTGGCCTTTTTTCTCTTTTTGTTTCTTTTCTTTACTCGAACCCCTGCCGTCTGCTTTCTCTTTTTTTATCCCCTCTACCTTCCGCTCAAAACGAGAAGGGTACGTAACGTTGGCGTCGCCCATACAAAATCGCATGCAATTACGCGCCACTATTCGGGCCGTCCGCCCGAGCGACCTCGACCCCAATTCTTCTTCTTCTTCTTTTTCTTTTTCTTCTTCGTCTTCGTTTCTTTACGCGTGCGACGAGCAGGCAATTATCATTGGTGAACTGCGATACTTAGCTCACAAATCACACTTCTTTCCTTTCCTCATCTTTTATCGCGCGCGTATCTTTACGCGAAAGTCACGTATAATTGTTTGTATTCTTATATCGTAATAAATCTATATCAATTTCATTGTCTTATGTTCATTTCTACCAATGTCGATTAACTTTAATCTCAGTTTAACTTTTTATCTTTTTCTAGTTTTAAGAATTATATCTCTTTCTAATTCTTTCGGACATCAAAGGAACAAATGTATAATAAAATTGTGATTTTTAATCTTTGAACGTCTGGAAAGCATAATGTCTGATTGTGAAGAAGAACTATATATTGCCACTTTGCATTCAATTAGAACGTTACATAACGGTTCGAAAACGGACTTGAACTTTTTTTTGCGTCAAGTACATTATAGTTACGTTATCGAGAGTACAATTCGTGTTGAGTTTCTTTATTTTTGCATGCTCTCGTAAATTATCTGGAAGGGAGAAACTAAATAAGAAAAAAAATATGCGCGTATACAGGGTGAATTATTTAACTTCTTGCACTGAGAGAAATGTTGAAGAAAGTTTTGTTGAAAAACCAAAATTTTGTTACAGTAACAAAATTTTGGTTGTTTCAACAAAACATTTTTCTCAGTGTGCGACGTGAAATATATGTCTTTTATACGAAATATCTTTCCTGTGTACGCGAAAATCTGTTACATCTTCTTCTTTGTATAGCACGAAATGATGGATCACATGTAATATAGATATAGGTGTGCAATCCAAACTACTATCATTGAAACAACTGTCATTGAATTGATATCGTTTATCATAAAAATTTATTTTTACGTCTAAGAGCTGATTTACTCCATGTACAAGGTTTCCTAGATATATCGCATTTTTCCTTAGTAAACAGTTTTTTGCAAGCTATTACAGATTAGGCGTTCGTGTTACTAACGGTGAACAAAATTAACTAATTACCAGGGATGTATATCAGAGAAATGTGATTTAAAGTTAAATCCAAATGTTTTCGTCGGTTTCTACATCTTCGACTGAATACCGTTATATTTAAGACTGTCAAAATATTATTATATAAACATTAATGTAGTTAATATATCACAAAAATTATGAATTATGAATTAGTCTTTAAAATTTAACTTTTATTCTATTCTCTGATACAATATTTAATATTTTCCTTCCAACTTCACTGTCAAGCCCTGCTCCATCTATCACGTGCTTTTCACGCCTATACTGCCTATAGCTCCTTCACTCAACTCACATTTTATTTACAATTTTTACATTAAATTACTAAATATTAAATAAAAGTAAAGTAATTTATAAGGAGAGGATCACTGATTTTGATCCGCTTGCACCTGAATCTCATGTGAATCTACATCGAAAATAAGTTGATCTGTGTCCGAACTGTGTTTGCGCCTTGTAAATAGTATTATTCTTTTATGCTTGAAATTTAGGGAGCGATTGGTAGTGTAGTTATAAGCTACAATTTTCTAACCGTTAGAACTCTTATTATTAGAACCGAATTTTCCTTGTGTTTCCTTCATTTCTTTTTTCACCCCACTCTCATACTTACATCGCAGTCAAAAATCTTTGTTTCTTCCTTTAATCTTGGAATTTTCTACCTGCGTTGGAATGGTCGTTCGTTCGAATACTCTGGGAAAAATTTTCACCGGTTTGACCCACAGTTAAGCACCTTAACATTTTAGTTAATGCCCCTTAAGTGAAAATTATCTTTGAGTAACTGAATATCGACAGAACTAATTGAGAGAATTGACTATAGCATAACTTGAAAATCTTTGAAATAGATAGAATAGCTAATTACGATTTTTAGTTACGCGGTGTTATTTCTAGTCACTGAAAACCCATTTGGTTAAATAAAACAAAATTCTTTGGTTAAACCATTTGTTGATCTAAATATGTAATTTTTATATATGCACTTAAAAAACCATATTACGGGAAGCAAGTGAAATGTTACACGAACCAAATTTTATGTTTGAATTGATTTACTAGTTACAATAAAATTTGATTGTTACGGTAACAAACTTGCCCATCTCATCGTATCTTAAATAATTGTGTTTGTTGCGTGAACAAAATCGTTCACTTGAAAATCATAGGTTGAAAATAAGCGCGCAATATCGACAACGACGCGGCGACGGAAGAAAAAGGCGCGCTGCCGATCGTCTTCTGTGTGCCGGTCCGCGCTAGAGTCGCGACAATGCGAAAGAGAGAGAGAGAGAGAGAGAGAGCGCTACACCATCACAGCGTCATTCGTCATTCGATCACGGTCCGCGGTACTGATACCACAGTTTCGGAAAGTCAATTCGGAATTCGTTGCGCAGTTTAGTGGACCCAGTTGCTATAGGCGATTCATTGCAAGAAATACGAACGAGATACTTTATAGTTGTAGAGAAAGATTTTCTCAAGGCTTAGACCGTGACGGCGGTGATCGGCCGACGGGCCGACGGGCCGGCCTGAGAGATAATCGCCAACGGATCTGCGTTTCCCGGTGCGTGTAAACCGGAAGGTTTACCGGGAGGTTGCCCCGCGTGTGTGCTTGCTATGCGTGACGAACGTCGCCGTCGTCGTCGTCGTCTTCCATCGCCGCCCGCACCTCCTCGCGGGTGATTAATGGTTTATAACGGACGACAATAGTTTCGAAACGAACAACAATCTTGTACACGTGTTTACGAGGCGTCCTCGCGTTCCACGCCTCGTGGCCGCGAATGCGCGTGCTCGTGATAACGTGCGAGAGGTGCGTGCTGGCAATTAGCAAGCGAAGAAAAGGAAATCGACTCGACATCCGGAAATCCCTCAGGATACATCGGCGTCTGCGCACGTCGGGCAAAAGACGGATCTCTGCTGATCTCAGCGAAGCATCGAGACTCGTCCGCCAGCCATTTCCGACAGCGGGGACAAGGTCAGCCACGATAAGTACCCGGAGATTTTCTCTTTCCGTAACGAGCGGATAAGCGTGTACTACGCATTATTACTTAACGGGGCTCGATACTGCCCATTCGATATTCCTCGTATAAGTCTGTATATTACACAAAAATTTTAACAAGGACTTTTTTTTAACACACAGGACCTCTGTTTTCAATGGTGTACTCTTACGGTTATTGTAAAATATGCTATGGCGGATCATATTGTACGAGACGCATTAGTTGCATTGCGGTGCGAGCGCTTAATTCCGCTCTTTGAAGGTAAGCTTCTCTAATGTATCTTACTAGAGAGATATTTCTACAACTTACAGCGTTATCTTTATCTTTCTGTAGATTCCCGGAGAAATTGAGAATCTTATTGAAGAACGGAGAAATTTTTGTGCACATAAAGGAATTAAACTTCAGCCATTTGTACTTCTGGTTTCTGATGAGAATGACATTACTTCATAAGTAATCATTGATGATTTAAAGTACGAAATTGCAACCGTGCGTAAAGCAGTGGATATATGCTTCAAGAGTTTTCAGGTTTTTAATGCAAAGTATCTAGTAGAATGCGAAAAAATATGGTATTTCTTACAACGCGCCGTATATGGATTTGAAACTGAGTTTGATTGTAAAAATTCATCAGTTTTGACTATTTTAAATTCTATAAAGACCATCACACACACAAAGACTAACATCATTATGTTTTTTTCTTAATTGAAATTGAGATTTAAATCTCTGATTAAGTTATTACATAAATAGTTTTCTGACTGACATTTTTCATAAAATACTTTATTTTGTATTCAATTTCAATAGAAAAAGATTGATATTATGAAGATTGTTCCTGATTAAAATTTTTATTTATTTTTTGCGTAATACGTTGATTTTATTGATGGTATTTACAGTTACCTTAAGTTACATATTCATAAAATTTTTTAGTTTTATTATAAGTTTGCGTGTAAAATTTATAAAACAATTTATGATTGTAATTTTGTGATATGCGTTATTTTTAAAAAATATCGGCGTCGTCATACTGGTTCTTCGCATTTATCGTTTTATTACGATCTATCAATATATTATAGATCTAGATCAATATAGATATAGAGCTGCTTTTTCAGTAATTTTTCCTTTTTGTTTTTAAAGAAAGTAGTTGAAAGAGAACATCAATATTATAAAATTATAATATTAAAGAGTGTCCTACTTTTAAGTTACTTATAAAGTTATTTTTATTTCTCTTTTAAATTAACATATTTTGGTTTCACTATTCATAAACTAAGTATAAATAATGACTGGTCCAATCATATTTTTTAGCTCTTTTGTCATGCGTCTGATAGAATGATTCATGGGAATCGTACTACATTTAATATTTTAATTGAAGAATTAAAACTTTTGGAAACAAACGGTATTGAAATAGTATCCAATAATAAAAGATACATAATATATATCACATTAGCTCTAATTTTAGGTGATAATTTAGGTGTTACTAGTATTTTAGGATTTTCAGAGAGTTTCTCGAGTCATTTTTTTTTGCGATTTTGTCGAGCTACCAAAGAACAATGTCAAATATTATGTACATCAGAACCCTCGTTAAGAAGGACCAAAAGTAATTATGATCAAGATATTAAAAAATTATCTGGAACATCTGCAGGTGTAAAAGAACTATGTATTTGGAATGATTTAAAATATTTTAATGTTACAAAAAATATAGCATGCGTAATTTACAAAAATTATTTACTATTGGATACTACTCACATATTGATGCTTATCAAGTCATACAAAATGCGACACAACAGTTTTGAGATGGATTTTAGTTCTTTGATAAACATTTTTCCTACTTCAGGTATTTTGCGCTACGGCAATACTAACGATAATTTTGTATGTTTTCGTTAATGTGATAAATAAAAATACTTAAACGACTTTAACTGTTTATGCATTTTTTTATGTGCTATACATTAATGGCTACACACGGAAAGAACGGTTTTGTTGAAGTATTTAAAAATTTAGCTAGATACAGATTTGAAAATAATTTTGTTGCACCATCAAAATAATTATAGTAGGTCGCTGAAGTATGATGATAATGCTGTAAAAAATTTTGACATTTTAGCAATCAGTTCTACATAATTAAAATAATTATAGATTCACGCAATGTGATTTAAAATAATTATATGTAGAACTAATTGCTAAAATGTCAAAATTTTTTACAGCATTATCATCATACTTCAGTGACCTACTATAATTATTTTAATGGTGCAACAAAATTATTTTCAGATCTGTATCTAGCTAGTCAAAATTTTTAAATACTTCAGCAAAATCGTTTTTTCCGTGCAAAAATAATCGATTGACGCAACAAAAAAATTCGGTTAAAAATTTTAGTAATATCAACACATACTTTTGGTTCAGAGGACAAAATTTGAGTAATAAGTCAATCACAAATTTTTTTCCATACAAACCATATTTTTGTTCAGTGAACTATATTTATGTATTGATATTACTAAATTTTCCAACTACATTTTTGTGTTGCACCAACCACAATTCTTGTTTGCCCATATAGAAACAAGAGATTTAGTTGGTTCAACCAAATTTTAATTCAGTCAACTAAATGGGTTTCTCAGTGTAGAGTTACAATATCCAAATAATTTGATTACTAATCGTGGGCCCCAAAGTGGGTTGCTTAATCGTCTTTTTTTCCCAGAATACGGATCAACTTATTTTTTACGTAGATTCACCACGTGCAAGGGAATAAAAATCGGTGATTAGTCCCTTCTTTATTAGTGATCATATAAAAACAATAAAAATTTTTTCCTATTGAACAATTCCGCATAATAAAAAGCTCTGCAATGACGCAATAACTCTGGCAAAATTTGTAAGTATACTCATGAATGGACGAAACTGGTCGTCCAGATTATCTCAATCAGGTCGCGCACGGCGCAGGTGTCTTATCCGACCACGGCGCCGGTCGTGCAGTGGCCGGCACGTGTTTGCCCTCAATATCTCTCGTTGCATTGCACTCTCGTTGCTGCAAAATTACCGGCGTGAATTTTGTAAACGCCAAAAGTTGCCGAGTTAAATCCTCGAACGGGTTTGTGGATTGAGCAATGTAGATATAAGACTCGTCGTGAATTTTCCAAAATTTGCGTCACTTCGTCAATCCATTGATCGGTCCAAGAGTTAAACTCACTAAAGCGTAAAACTATCATTCAGAATTTAGAATGTCCGAGAATTCGCAATGCAATAAATCGGTGATTATATTACATCACAACGTATATACGAATGGAGTGTAGTGATTAATTGAGGAAGAATTCCGCTCGACTGCTAATCACAATTCGCAATGATTATTTTTTTAATATTCGAAGGCGTAAGATGACTTCATTTTTAACACCCGAGAGATAACGTAGTGATTTATATATTAATTATTTAAATAGATAGATAGATAGATATCGTATAGCCATGAACTGTGCCAGTACATTCTCGATATAATGTTGACGTAACATTTTCCATCCCAGAAAAGAAGAAAAGCGAATGTTATAGCTCATTACATAATATGTGCTTAGTTTATTAATTTCAACTGGAAATTTATGCTGTGAGAAGCAAATTCTCTCAAAGATATCGTTAAAGCAGATACAAAGTCGCACCCAACTGTTTTTCTCTTTTGAAATATTTGTTTCTTAACAATAGAATATTGATGCTACTTTTTGAAGCTAATAAATCCTGCTTATCTTGTTTTTTTTACTTTAACGTTTTTCAAGATATTTTTACGCTGATTTATGTGACAAAGGAATCCTTTACATTTAAAAAAGTGCAAATGTCTCACCTCGATAAAGATTCATTGCTTTTCAAAAGCGTTACATATAGGTCAAAAGACTGATTTAATCTATTATACTTAGGTCAAAATGCTTCAATGTGAGACTTGTAAGATCAAATAATTAAGCAAGAAAGTTATTTTAGTTTAATCTTATTTAAAAAAAAGAGCTATTTATGCTGGTTGAAAATCACCACTCTATGAAACGTATGAAGAATAAAAATTTAATTTGTTACAAGGCAGAATTTGTCAGCTGTTTCATTTAATACTTGTTAGTTATATATTATATAAGAAACATCTTATACGTATTAACAGTTATTGTAAATTAGGCAATCTAGACAAAATATTGTACATTAAACAAATCGTACGTGACTTTATCAGACGTATTTTTAGATTCAATCTTCTCGCTTTGTGCGAAAAAAGCACTTTTCAATTTACTTTTATTAAATAATCATTTCCTTTCCGACTCATCCTATGTATCCCACACAGCACAGGATATTTTGAGGGACATTTGTGCATCCGCTGGATATCCACCGGATATTAAATATCCACTGGATATCCACCGGTTATTGAGATATCCCACTTTATCTGTAGGACGTCCCTCAGATAAAGTGTGCTGTGTGGGATACGAATTAAGTTACGAAATACGGTATTTTTTATTATTTCCTCCGTGATATTTTTATGACGTTTTATTCTTCTCACTCTTTAGAGAATAACGTCGTTTTGATTCTTACATACGGTTATACGCAATTTCCTTCCGTGTGTAGCAATATATCTTCAATATATCCGGTAGATAACGGCGGTATCGACGAATATCGTTTACATCTATTTTCAGAAATAATCAGCCCAGGTGATACTTCGACGGTGATAATGCATACATCAGCGAGTCGTTATGTTATACAAATACCGGCTCATTATCGGTGGCTATCGCGATACTTTGACATTTCGACGGAGTCAATTACGCGTCGCGATCGCGAAAGGGCTTACCTTCTTGCGAGCAGTTGAGCTGATAAGCGTTGCCGATGAGAGGCAACGCGGTGGGATAGAGCACCTTTCTCAAGGCGTATAGGAATTTTACGCGTTGCACTAGCAGGACTCCGAGAAGACTCAGCAGGCAGGAGAATAGAAAAACGGTCATCCAAGACCCTCCTGTCACAAAGGTCGCCACAATACTCATGTTGGGTGCTGCGCGACCCGTACGCGCTCGATCCGTCTTCTCAATGCTCTCTTGTCGATTTCCTCTCTCAATGCTCGCGGAGTGATATTTTTCATCCGACTTCGACTATGGACTTCTTGTATCTTTAGAAAAGATCGGGCACTCTTCTCGAGATCTAGAAAAGATCATATAAGGAAAAGATCATATAAGGAAGATTCAGTCAGAGTTATCTTAACTTACGTCTTGCTTTCGTAAGACTCAACGTCTCTTACCGCGGGCGGTCGTAGAACTAGTCGAGAGATTCTGATCCTATCGCGGAGGTGTTCTCCGACACTCTGCGCGAAGGATGCGTTTTTAAACACGAATGAGCCTTCCTCGAGAAGCGAAGTGCGGTCACGCGATCGCAAAGTCAATCGGAGGCCGCGAAAGGTTGAAGCACCGATTTTTCAACCCTGCGAGCGAATAGGGAACGGACCAGTATAATCGTGAGACTGATGCTTGCGCTGTGATGTCGCGTCACACTCTCCGGTTATAATGCATGATCAGTGCGGAAGAGATGCCCTTATATACTCTTGGAATGTATGGCTAACCTTCACCAATAAAAGGCGAATGCGTGTGTATGTGTGTGTGTGTGTGTGTGTGCGTGGCGCGTGTCAAATCTCTCTCTCTCTCTCTCTCTCTCTCTATCACTGCATGGCCAGATCTCCGACAGGCTCACCTCGAGACGATGATTTCCACGTGGTGGAAAGAGAGGGAAGCAATGAGAGCGGAGCGCGGAAGAACTCCTCAACTCCTCAGCCAATCGTTTCACGCGTGAAACTCCGCGGCGAGACGTTTCGCGAGAGACATAGAGAACGCACGGAGAGCAGAGGGGCTCTTTCTATCTCGAAAAAAGAAATCAAGTTTATCAGAAAAAATGTGTGTGACGTTTGGTGATAATTAAAAATATCTCTGATAACAGTAAAGCCGCGTGCACGTTCGCGCCTGTTGCCCAGGTGTCCACGGCATGGTCTTCTTCTTCTGTAAATTTATTTCCTCTCGAGATACCTGAAAAACACACGCGGACGTGTATGGAGCGTCAAAGAAGCATATGTGCAATTCCAGTCAAATCAGACGAGAAATAATTTTTTAAATCGATCAAAACTTTTTTCACGTGAAATGTACATAAAATAATGAGATACGTATTTTTTTATTCCTTCAAAAAATTTATTTTGCGGAAGTTAATATAAGCAATATACAATTTTCGAAAAATGAAGAAGTTGTTAACTTAAAAAATTAATATCTCTGATTACATTTATCATAAAGAAATGTTCAAAAATGCATTTTAAAGCTAAGGAGACAATTAAAGGAAAATAAGTTAAGAAATTGCAAATTTTAATTGTTATAAGCAATTAAAATGTTTAATTACTTATAATTAATTATTTTTTTCACCCAAAAGTATACTTTTTAAAAATTTTTAAATAATGCTATCTTATTCTTTATTTTTTATTCTGAAAGTATACATATTTTTGATTTCATGGAGAAACGATGGATTTTATTTTTTATATATTTTTATAATAACTGAGGCGCCGCGCCGCGGTGTCCATGTTTCTGGCTCGACCAAGCAGCGCGGCGCATCGATTTATTCGGAAATCTTTTATAGGAAGAAGTACAATAAATATGAATGACATATAACTTATAATGTTGCATATAATTAACATTATACAAATCACATTTTTATTATGAATATTGTATTTTAAAAGTTGTGTAATATTTCTAAAGTAAATCGTTATTATATAACTAGCTGGATACCCGGGCTTCGCCCGGGCGTCTTTTTTTTTAAACGACTTTATTTACGTTGTTCCATTTTTGTTCTAGCTAATCTTATCCACCAATGTATGATTCATAAACACATATTTTTAATAACTTTCCACGTCACCATGAGGTACTATATATTATTAACGCGTTTTTTTAGTGGTGTCCCTAGTATTTTAAATTTTTTAAAAGAGTATACTTAATGACTTTTCCTGTTCAGATTTTCCTATAATCAAGCAAATTTTAAAGAATTACATATGAAATAGAGGTAGAAAAGACTGAAGAATATAATCGAATTATAAATAGCCCGATATCTCAAAATTGGCGGAAATTAGAGCAACCACGAACATTTCTCAAACAAATCAAAATTTTATAAAGAAAGAATCCTTTTACCCGCGATCATCGTCAAATTCAATACTAACGTTCCTTAAATGATACTCTATATAAAATTACATGTATAAACTTATCCGACCAAAACCAATGGTCGAACCGTCATGATATTGCCAAACGTTGTCGATTAAAAATAGAGTTTTTCTTGTTATAACTTATACACTTTTTAAGCAGAAATCGGTAACCTTTTCACCGATTCTCGCCAAATTTAATAACAACCTTCCTTAAATGATACTCTATCCATCAAATAACTTATACATTTTCAAGCAGAAATCGGTACCCCCTTCACCGATCTCGCCAAATTCAAAACTTTCCTTTAATGATACTCTATATAAGATAACATGTATAATATACACTTTTTAGGCAAAAATCGGCAACCCTTTCACCGATTCTCACCAAATTCAATACCAACTTACCTTTAATGATACTCTATCCATAAAAAAAAAATTAGCTCGATATCTCAAAATTTGAGGAAATCGGAGCAATTACGTAGATTTTTTTAGACAGAAACCGGTAACCCCTTTATTATTAGCAATTTTTTGAATTCTATTATATTCCTCAGTTTTTTCTACTCCTATTTCATATATAATACTTTAAGATTTGGTTGATTAGGAAAATCTGAACAGGAAAAGTCATTAAGTACGACTCTTTTAAAGAATTTAAAATTTTAGATATCCCGAATTTTTTTTCAAATTGGGTTGTAGCACAATATGGCACATGGCCTATGTTACTCAGGAAGATATAAGCTATCCACCAGTGTAAAAATTTTTGAAATCGATTCAGTAGTTTCTAAGATTACCCTGAACAATGGTACAAACAAACTTTTCCCCTTTATATAATAGTAGAGATTTGACCGTTAATTTTCCTTTCTGTTAGGATTTTCCGTAGCAAATGTCCATAGCAAACTCGGCGCTTTATGGTAAGTTTCTCGGCCTTTAAATTTATAAGTGACTCACAATCAGCTGGTTTGTAAGATTGTATTTATTTCAATATACTTTTGCACTTGAAGCAAGTAACACGCGTGTCACGCTATTACCTTTTCATCTTCTGTGGAGTTCAACAAAATTGCAGTTTTAACAATGTAAGTATATAGTAGGAACTATGTATAATGTAAATAGTGCAAATCTTACACGGAAAGAACGGTTTTGCTAAACTATCTAAAAATTTAGCTAGATTCAGGTTTAAAAATCATTTTGTTGGATCATTAAAATTATATAGAACTTTATTATACTTCAACGACCTACTATAATCATTTTGATAGTGTAACAAAATTATTGTGTATCTAACAGTGTACAATCTTAGTGTATAAACTTAATTCTGATAATTGTATGTATATATGATATTTGCAGTGTTGAAAAGTAACGCGTTACTGTTACAAGTCACTTTTTTCCAGTAATAATTTAGTAACGGCGTTATTTTTTTTTTTTTTATAATAACTGTAACGGTAACGCAGTTACATTTTTGGGGTAACGATAACGAATCGATCACAGTTACTTTAATCGTTACTTTAGGCCGGGTCTACAAAAAAAATATCAGATTGAAAAAGAAAGTCTCCCAATGAACGATAAAATACTCGATAATGATGATTTTTTGGATAAAGTTCCGAAAACGGCCTACCTCCGATTTCGATGAAACTTTGTGAAAAGCTTCGTTTTGGGTTAAAATGAAAGCCCTTAAAAGGAATTTTGGCGACTCCTATGATAAAGCCATTTTTTAAGATAAAATGGTAAAAAATATAGGGCTGTTCTTCCGAAAATGTCCGTGCTCCGATTTAGGTGAAACTTTGTGAATAGGTTCCTTTTAGATAAAAAAGACATATACCAAAAGTATTTTTTGCGACTCCAAAGATTAGCAACTTTTTTAACATTTTTGCAAGGGTGGGCCAATAATAAATCAAGCATTTTATAATGGTCTTTCTTATATATCTTATATATCTTATATAACATATCAAAGTACATGCGTGGGCGGGGGGGGCGAAGCCCCCCATTGTGGGAGTAAACTTAGGCGGGGAGGGAGGCTCTGCCCCCCTCGCACCCCCCCCCATGGACACGCCTTCGGCGTGCCCGGGTAGGAAATGTATTTCGCTTTAAGCGTGAGCTTAAGCCCCCCCGCCCATGCATGTACTTTGATATGTTATATAAGATATATAAGAAAGACCATTATAAAATGCTTGATTATTATTGGCCCACCCTTGCAAAAATGTTAAAAAAGTGGCTAAACTTTGGAGTCGCAAAAAATCCTTTTGGTATATGTCTTTTTTATCTAAAAGGAACCTATTCACAAAGTTTCACCTAAATCGGAGCACGGACATTTTCGGAAGAACAGCCTTATATTTTTTATCAATTTATCTTAAAAAAACGAAGCTTTTCACAAAGTTTCATCGAAATCGGAGGTAGGCCGTTTTCGGAACTCCACCCGATTTTTTTGCTTTTTACCAAGAAACAAAGTCGTTTTAATCGAACTAATTTAAGTCGAACTGGAGGAATTTTAATTTTTAAAATCTGAACTTTGTAATGTCGAAATGTTGAATGACTATCTAAATATTAAAAAATTCATTATTAAATACAACACACTACTTCCAAGTAGTGATTCGGTAGAGCACTTATTCAGCGTTGGAAGTTCCGTATTAACACAACAAAGAAGATGTCTTCACGACGATACGATAAAGCATCTATTAAAAGTTAATAAAGCTGATCTACGATCAGCATCTAAAAGTTAATAAAAACCTATTTTTTTTTAAATTCAACGAGTTTGTTTATTTAACAAAAACCATTAAAATCGTAACTTTTTATCTTTAACAAATTGACGTACAGTTTACAGTTGGACTTGTTAAATTTAGTTTTTTATTTAAATTAACTATAGTAACGAAAGTATTACAAAATTGAATCCATCACGTTTCTCCATAAAATAAAAAATATGTATTTTTAAAATAAAATAAAGAATAAAAAATAGTAGTATTTATTAATGCTTTACCTTCTGGTGCTTACATATAGCAGTTTAGCCTGCCAGACTTTACACAACTATACATTTGTCAAATCCTGTTTCCGGTTTTTACATTTCGCTGTTACGATCCTGCTTATAAACTATTCGAACAGTGCATATATTATGAATTTTACATTTGACCTAATTACTCTTTTCTTTCTCCATTTCTAATCTTATCTCTTTCAAACCTTTCACCTTTCATCCATCCATATCCTGCTCCATCACTCAGCATATCAGTCATTCTTCCTTTCCAACTCTCCACTTTTTCACATCTCGTACTTACATGTCGCATATCGTCGTTTTCTTTTCCGCATAGTCTACATTTTCTCCATTCCTCATTCATGTAATACATATTCCCTTTTGTCTCATTTCCACACCTTATTCTCGCTTGTCTTTTCCTTCCCTTTTCTGACCCAAATTTTTGATATATCTAGGCAGCCATCCTATTTTGACATCTTTATAATCCTTACACGTTTTTAAGTTTTCAATTTTTTTCGCTCTTTCCTGCATATCTACTTCTCTGTCTCTTGACACCATACATTTTAGAACATTCTAAATCTATTTCCTTTAAAATCTCGAAAAAATTTGTTTCCTCCATGAGAAAGCAATATATAGTATTATTAAAAAAATTTTTTAAAGTGTACTTTTTGGTAAGAAAAATATAATGAAATACAAAAAATACGTATTATCTTATTTTATGTATATTTCACGTTTCAATCAATTAAAAAAATACGAGGTTATTTCTCTCTGATTTGACGTGGAATTGCTCATATCGACGACACCATAACTACATTTTCGCGCAAGAACGTGCTGATAATGTAGATTAGGAGATTAATAATATCTAATATATTATTTATACGTTTTTTTACTAGATTTAATATCTATAATTAATTACAGAGAAAAGTGCCATTTACGGTCTGGATTGGATCTTGGTAGCCATAATAATAATATTATGTGACTTTTGTATACTTTCTTTAAATTCTGTAAACTGCGCGCCGATTTCTTATCGGTCTTTAAAACATAGATGTTTGTTGGAACAGTACGTCCACATACTTAAATTACATCAATTAAAATTTTGATTTAAGGATGCTAACAAGTATCCTTATCAAATCACTGTAAAGAATTTATTGCGTAAAATATCAGTCAGGGTTCAAACCTGTTTTTTTCTCTCTAATTGATTGTATAACATAATGATTTTACTTATTATTATTTAATATTTATGTTACGTGTATATATGGTACATGTTTATAATAATTCCTATAAAAAACAATTTTGTGAAAATAAAAGAAGAATATCAAAGTGAATCAAAGTACTCATTTGGTGCACCTTAATTGTTGCAAACATGTTTTACCAAACTGCGCAGGCACGTAACGATTGCGAAACTCGAAAGTGAACGCCGTCTTCATGTCACAATTCTTACATTCATATATAAGCTTGTGGTACGCGATATTTATAGCTTGCGATTCAGGTCAATGTACTAGTTCACTTTTCGCGAAAGGAAGAAGAAAGAAATTTTTACACGCAATACGAGATTTTGCCGAGAAGAGAAAAAAAAGAGCGATATGTATTCTTACTTATATGTATCTTGTATTTAATTAGCCTTATCACGACATAAGTAATCTGAAATGATGAAAGAACGGAATTGCGACTCACGAAATGTTCTCCACGCGTGATGTTACTTCATTATCTCATACGATTCCCAAATTAATCGCGAAATATCTTGCAGCTACCGGAAGACGGGCGGATCGATGGTGAAATCTTTACTGTTAATTTACTGTCTCCGCTATAAACACTCCGACCGCGATAAACACTCCTGGTCGCCGTGACACTACTAGTAACTTGTCTAGAAAATCGTTACTGACGACGTTCGCATATTACATTGCGCGTCTAGATCGCGTGTGGGCTGTTACTTTGCTCATTATTTTTTCCTAATCCATTATTCATGATCCGCAGCAGTGACTTAGTCATAGATTTAACTTTTGTATCCAACCGCGTATTTAAAGGAAAGATTTAGTTGCTTTTGAATAGCTAATAATATCGACCCAATTTAATTAAACCAATTAATTATACATGCTGTGTAAACATGTTTAGCAATGCTATATCTAAATAAAACCATTGGTTTACTGGGTCGACAAAGTTATTTCGGCAAAACAAAGATATCGATTTGACGAAATTATCTTATCTACTTTGTGCAAAATAGCGTATTTTTTGTATGAGCGTTCATCGCAATATAAGTCAAAACCATGTGACCGTCATGTCACCATCATGCGTATTTTTTATCGCTTGTGAGTGATTTTACTGGTATAAATTTTATATCGTGTGTATTTTACGATTTTATTAGCTAATAATTTGTTTTTGATACATTTCTCACTTATAGTAAATATTACTATAGTGTCGCACTAGCTGCGGACCATCGAGGAATTTCAAGTTAAAATACTATGTTTATGGTCAAAATTACGTTATTTAATTGTTTTTAAAACAATGATTATAAAGGAAACTTACGAGAGAAACGCATGAATACGATAATTAATAAACATGTGGAGTCCGAGTGTAATACAATACGATTTTAACAATAATGGGAAATTTTCTTCGCCAGTGAATATAAAATAATATCACCAAACTTCCTTGACCATAACTGGCAAATTTATTAATAATAAAACACAACGTTCGGTCACAATATGATTTTTCCTGTTTTTCACCGCAACATACCGTGTCCGCAATTCACACAATAGAGACGGCTCATCGCCATTTTAACTTGAGAAGCGCCTGGGTGAATTTTACACCCTAGTATCGAAAAAATAAAGCTTACGTGACAGTAATTTTAATGTGCTTCTTTCGTTCGTTTTTAAATATTTTTTGTTCCTTCTTACTTTTTTTTTTAGAAAATGTTAAGTAACTTTATACACATATTGTCCTCAAATACTAGTAAAGTAGCCTCTTATAAAAGCGGTATGAAATCCTGAAGTTGGCCGAATCGCGTTTGCAATTGTTGCCGTGTTATTGCGAACGTGATTGGTCGTCTCGATTCAGTCGATTGATCGAGTGTACAAATGTTTTTTGCATAGATAATAACAAATAAAAAACATCACAAAGCACGCGCTATAATCTAGTAGAACAATAAAAAATATGCAATATATAATTAATAACAATGACTTTTAATTGGGGTGGAAAAATTACCCCAAGTGATCATTGATAAAAAAAAATCCGGTACTCTCGGATTAATCTTGATACATTTTGATCTTTTTGATCCTCCTTTACCGACGTTTTTATTTACGTCAATTATACTACGAGTCGCATGTGATAGGAATGTATTAAAATAACTCTGCTCATTTACCTTCAGCAAATTTATCACGTCGCACGAGACTTTGAAACTGAGATGCTGGCAAAGTAAGGTGTGGAGTTAGCTTATGTGCAATGTTGACGTTACCTAATATTATCGCCTCTTATATCTTTCTCATGTATTGTTTGTAACTCGAGAACTTAGCTGCGAAAAATTATGTCGACGCATCGATTTGACTGATCGTTGCTGAAAAATGTGATCGTAAAATTTTATCAGCCTCCATCGAATAAGCGATAAAACATTAATCTGTACAGCGGAAACGTACAGCGATAATCTTAAAATAATCTCAGAAGAAAAATTAATTATGTACACAAATATTACTTAAATTCTTATAGATACATACACACAGAAAAATAATAATCATTCTAC